>NC_056727.1:1210032576-1210265076 GCF_019279795.1 Protopterus annectens
CTGTGTGAACCGCCTTACCCTTAGTCTACAACTTTGGTGACTGTCTAACAGGTTCAGGAGGCATGAACTGCCTTTCACAAACCAAAAAGTACAGTTTTGTACCTATCATAAATGTAGATGTCCGATAGATATGCAACTGCAGTCATAACATATGGGTTGTCCTGCCTCAGGCAGCCCTCGGTCGGCCGTATTCCAAAGTCTGGGTCCGACGTCGGCTGATGTCGCATTTCTCTCCGACGTCAGAGCGGCTGGAGTACATAAGCATCAGCAGACGCCATTTTCTTCAGTGTTTCTTGCCCCAGATGCCAGGTGCCCTCCAAGGAAGGCTGTAATCAAATTGGAAGACAAAAACAGGATTCCAGACAAATAAGTAAGCAATAAACAGATACACCATAACAGATTTCCCCAGCTAAGAGAAACAGGGATAGGAGTGGACCCTAGGCATAGAGGGGTATGGAGGGAGGGAAAATCCGACTGCAGTTGCATATCTATCGGACATCTACATTTATGGTAGGTACAAAACTGTACTATGTCCTTCAAGAATGCAACTGCAGTCATAACATATGGGTAGAATACCATAGCTTAGCTGGGGGAGGAGGAATGCTCTAGGAAAAAGATGGTTTGGCAATCAAACCCTGCAGGACTGCCGAAGCAAAGCCTGCTCTGGATCTGGAGTATAGAGGGAGATTGTAGTGTTTGGAGAATGTATGCACTGAGCTCCATGTAGCAACTTCTAGAATGTCCTTTGTAGGCACCCCTCTTAAAAATGCTGTAGAGGTGGCTGTAGCTCTGGTGGAATGTGGTCTGACATTGGCAGGAACAGTCTTCCCATGAAAGGAATAACAGAATCTGATGCAATGTCCAATCCATTTTGAAATAGTCTGTTTTGAAATTGTTTTCCTTGGACTGCAGGGGCGTAAGCTACAAAAAGTTGTTCAGACTTCCTACTGGTCTTGGTTCTGTCCAGGTAGTATCGAAGTTGTCTGTGAATGTCCAAGGTATGTAACAGTCTTTCCCCTTTGTTCTCAGGATTGGGGAAGAAAGCAGGCAGATGAATAGCTTGATTTAAAGAAACCCTAGATTCCACCTTTGGCATAAAGGTAGGGTTGGTCCTTAATGAGACCCTGTCTCTGTGAAAGATTATGAACGGTGGTATTGCCATTAGGGCCTGTAGTTCCGAGACCCTTCTTGCTGAGGTAATTGCCAACAGGAAAGATGTCTTCCATGAGAGAAATTGTAAGTCGACTGAAGCTGCTGGCTCAAATGGAGGGAGAGTCAGTTTTTCTAGGACAAAGTTGAGGTCCCAGGCTGGCACTGGAGCCTTTCTTGGTGGCTTAATGTTCTTGATTCCCCTGAGGAATTGCCTTAGCAAAGGATGTGAAAAGACAGGCGGATCAGTGTTATACCTAGCTGAAATAGCTGAAGCATGTATCTTTATGGAAGAATAGGAGAGTCCATTCTGTAGCATATCTGCCAAATATTCCAGGATGAGTGGGATGTTCAATAATGATGCATCATGTCCCTTGCTGGTATTCCAAATGCTGAATCTCTTCCATTTTGTTAAGTAAACCTTTCTGGTGGATGGTCTTCGAGCCTCTGTTAATATCCGCTGAACTTCCTTGGAGAGAGATAGATTGAGGTTATTCATGGGATCTCCCAGGCTGTTCGCTGCAGTGTCTGAAGGTTTGGATGCACTGTTTTGAAGTTGTGTTGAGTCAAAAGTAGGGGCCATTGGGGAAGGGCCCACTTCTTGGTGTGACATATGCTCCGTAGTAGTGGATACCAGTGTTGTCTTGGCCAGTCTGGAGCTATTAGGATCCCCTTGGGTCTCTCTGCTTTGATCTTTAGTAATACTGAGGTCATCAGTGGCAGAGGTGAGAATGCATAGATTTTTAGGAAGTTCCAGTTGAATGAGAGAGCATCTATTTTCCAAGCTTGTGGATGGTATGTCCTTGAGCAGAATTTTTGTAGATGATGGTTGAGGTGAGAGACAAATAGGTCTACTTCTGGCCTGCCCCATGCCGAAGTGAGTTGTGTGAAGATCTTCGGATGTAACCTCCACTTGTGTGGATCTGTGAAATTCCTGCTTAGGCTATCCGCCAGCACATTTGTCTTTGCCTGGAACAAACTGGGATTGTAACTGTATGTTTAGGCTCAGTGATTTTTCCCAAAGATTCATTGTCAGTCTGCAAAGGGGGTAAGAATGGGTGCCCCCTTGCTTGTTTATATACCACATCACAGTGGTGTTGTCTGTCCGTATCAGTAAATGGCCTTGCTGAAGTTGTTGTCGAAAGGCCTCGATGGCATGCATTACTGCCAGCATTTCCTTTTGGTTTATATGCAGATGTGTTTCCTTTGGAGACCATTGTCCTTGTATACATCTGCCTTCCATGTGTGCCCCCCCATCCAAGGTCTGAGGAGTCTGTGGTCATGGTCTGTTATCTGTGGTTTTTTGAATGACATACCTGTGTTTGCCTGGCTTACCGAGGCCCACCATAGGAATTCCTTTTGTAGGCATGAAATGAGCGGTATGGTTGTCTCTAAGTTGCTGCTGTGCTGAGACCATAGGCTTTTTAGGTACCATTGAAGCTTTCTCATGTGTAGTCTTGCTAATGGAACCAGGAGAATGCAGGATGCCATGTAACCCAGGGCCTGTAGGAATCTCCTTGCAGTCATCTGGGTGAGTTTTGCCAAACCTTTGAAATAATGAGTTAACTTCTCTTGCTTGTCTTCTGTCAGGTAAGCCATTTGAGAGGCTGTGTCTAATTTGGCTCCTAAGAAGGTTATTTGCTGGGATGGTTGAAGCCTTGACTTTTGGAAGTTGACTGTGTATCCCAGAGCCTGAAGTAATCGTATGACATAGTTCAAGTTTTTTTGTCAACATCAATTTGTCGTCCGCTTGTATGAGGCAGTCGTCCAGGTACGGGTAAATTTGGATCCCCTGGAGCCTGCAATGAGCAATTACTGAAGCCAGGCATTTTTTGAATACTCTGGGCGCAGTAGATAAGCCAAATGGCAATGCTGAGAATTGATAATGCTCTGACCCTGCAAGAAATCCGAGGTATCTTCTGCAACTGTGTCTGATAGGGACATGCAGGTATGCCTCCTTGAGGTCCAGAGTAATCAGCCAAGACCCCTTGCCCAGCATGGGAAGGAGTTGCTGTAGAGTCAGCATTTTGAACTTTGGTACTATGAGAAAGGTGTTTAATGCGGACAAATCCAGTATTGGTCTCCATGGAGTTTCTTTTCTTGGAACAAGGAACAGTCTTGAGTAAAACCCCTGGCCTTGTTCTTGTTGTGGAACTTTTTCTATTGCTTTTATCCAAGCCAGCAGAGAAATTTGCTCGATAGCCTCTGCCCTCTGGTTTTGTGGTAGGTTTGGCATGCCTTGTTTTCTTGGTAAGGTATGAAAATGGAACCTGTAACCTTGGTCTATAATGTCTAAAATCCATTTGTCCTTTGTCAATCTGTGCCAATTGTCTGAAAACAGAGATAACTTTCCGCCCAAGGGAGCTTCTATTTGTTCCTTGGTAGGCGGAAGTAGAGGAAAGTCATTGAGATTGTGGTTGTGGGGCAGGGGAAACCCCTGTGTCACTGCTTTGGTTTCCTGGCTGCCATTGTCGTCCCCTGTAAGGACCTCTGTATTGTCCTCTTCCTCGGCCACGTCTGTTTTTACCCCTTTGAAATTTTTCAGGATTAGGAAAGGACCAGTTTTTTGAAGGCCAATTCCTACTGAATCTGGGGGGCTGAACCTGGAGGAAATCTTTAACCGTCTGAACTGATTTTGCTTTTTCCTCGATGGACTTTAACACATCTTTAGCATTAGCACCAAAAAGCTTGTTCTTTTCCAAGGGTGCATCCAGAAGTTTTGCCTTAACATGATCTGGTAGAGGTTGTTCTTTTAACCATGCATGTCTACGAATGACTGCCCCTGTCATAGCTGCCCTACATGAAGCTTCCAGTGCATCATATCCACACTGCAGGAAGTGATTGCTGACTTGCTGAGAGTTATGTACAGCTTCCTGCAAAGACTTCCTGTCTAAAGGATCAGGAGAGGCCAATGTTTTCTGTAAATCTTCTAACAGGAAATCCTGATATTGTAACATATGAAAAAGGCAATTCAAAGCTCTCATAGATAAAGTGGTGGAGGTGTACACCTTTCCCCCCCATCTCTCTAATGACCTAGCTTCCCTGTTGGAAGGCAAGGGATTTTTAGAGGTGGAAGCTGAAACACCTTTAGGTCCCTGAGAAATAGCTTCCAGATCAACAGTATGGGCCCTGAATAAATGGGAATGTGTTTCTGGGACCCTGTAATACCTGTCTGGCTTGGCTGGAGCAGGAGGAAGAGAATCAGGGGTAACACTGGAGTCAGAATATAAATCATCCAAAACATCAAGCACAGGAGGGATAGCTAAGGGCCTGTGCTGGGGCTTTTTTAAGGAAAGTTCGAAGGCGCTTTCTGGAATCAGAATATTCCTGGCCTTGCCACTTGAAATGTTCCCTCATGGTATGCAGAATTCCCCAAAAGAAATATCCTCAGGAGGGGAGGCTGAGGGGATGGAATCCTCTGCATCAGAGTCCTCATAGGTCTGGAAGAGCTCTTCCTGGCCATCGGAGTGGACAGAGTCCTCAGAACCTTCATCTGAAGGGATAGGGTCAGAGGGTTCAACCCGGGGACTCTTATCAGAAGGAGGCTGGGATCCTCTCTCAGGATGGGCCTGTGAACCTCTAATCATAGAAATTAAGTCTGCGGCCATAGTCATGATTAGTGTCTCTGGAGTAGGCTGAGGTAAGGCTTTAGCAGTAAGGTGCTTGGTCTTGCTGGCTGCCTTAGCCCGAGTGTAGGCCTTAATAGACATGGCCATGGGAGGCCTGGCAGCTCCACGTGCAGGAGTGACCTTATCTACAGCAATGGTCTCGGGCATTTCCTCGGTTTCAGTATCCGGAGGAAAATCTATAACTGGCGTCGGAGTGGTATCCGGTATCGGAGTCATCGGTAATGCGGTGTCTTCGGTTCGGAGCGGTGGAATAACAGTCTCAGGAGGAACCGGAGCACTTGCGGTAGGTTTTGGCGTGGAGTCGGCGGTAGACGCGGGCCGAGGATGTCGGTCCCGGTCTTTTCGTTTCTTGGGAGTTTGCGATGTCGGAAGTTCCGACGGCATTGTATAAGCAAATTTTTCGCCGAAAAAATCTTCAGCGAACTCCGCCCGGCGTCTAAGAGTGCGCTTATTGAAGCGAGCACAGGCGACACAGGCCGAGACGTCGTGGTCTGGGCCAAGGCAAGGAAGACAGTAAGAGTGGAAATCCTTATGAGGTATTTGTTTACCACAAGAAAGACAATTGTTAACTTTTTCAGTAATTTCTGACATCGGCTGAGGCAAGAAAAGGTCCCCAACGGGGTACTTAGCTTTTTTGATGACTTCGGAATCGAAGAATACAGGAGCTGACCGACTGGCACTTGCGAACTGCTTCTGCTTCGGGCACCGCACAGCAAGAAAGACTGAAGAAAATGGCGTCGGCTGATGCTTATGTACTCCAGCCGCTCTGACGTCGGAGAGAAATGCGACATCAGCCGGCGTCGGACCCAGACTTTGGAATCCGGCCGACCGAGGGCTGCCTGAGGCAGGACAACCCATATGTTATGACTGCAGTTGCATTCTTGAAGGACATCTGGGTGGGGTCCAGAGTTTGGAGGAAAAGTTCCTTGGCCATACAGACCAAGCTAGTCAGGCTAATAGGGAAATACTTCCCAGGATCAGTGGTGGCTCCCCCTTTGTGGAAGGGATAACTGTTGCTGTGCACCATTCAGTGGGCACAAAGCCTGATGCGAGACTATGACTGAACATGGTGCTTAGGTGGGAGCCAGTTCGTTCTGAAGTTCATGTAAAACGCAGCCTGGGATGTTGTCCGGTCCCAAGGATGCTGTGTTTTTGGTTTTAGAGAGTGCAGCTTTTACTTGCATAGTTGTGATTACAGGGACTCTGCATTCTTCCTGTATAGATATGGGCCCTTTAGGGGTGGGACGGGGGTAAAGTTAGCATTGCTAATGTCCTGGCAGATAGGTTCAGTAATTTTCATGCCGTTGTGCTGTAACTCAGAGCAGATCTGGGTGTTGCCATTGAGATTCTTGACATACCTACAGAATGCATTGTGGTTGTCCCTAGAATCAGTGCCAATTTTGTTTTTGTAGCTAGCTTTGGAGGATCTTATAAGGGATCTCAGCTTCTTACTGTGGCTGACCAGGGAACTCCTCCACGCATGGAATTTTACTCTTTTGCAACAGTTTCTTCCTTCTGTTGTAGAGTTTGTTTATGGCAGGGGACCACCAGATTGGTTTCCTTTTTTTGGAGGATAGCATCTTGATTCTGTTTGGCACAATCCATGCACTCAGGTAATTGCTTATAGACTGCATCTGTGTAGGATTCGGCAGTCGTAACTGTAGTGTCCATCTGCATGGGTGTCATGAAATTTGCCACTTCTGTCTTAAGAAGCATGAAGTTGGCTTTGGAGAAATTGTTTACCGTGATTTCCTTAATGGGGGTGGGGGCAGAATGTGGATATCTAGGGTGATTAGCTTATGGTCAGATCTGACCAACAAGGAGTTGACTAGGTCTAGGATATTGTTGCCTCTGGTGGGGGTGTGGATAAGTTGATCCAGGGAATTGGAATTTATGAATTCTAGAAAGCGTTGAGCGAAGGAGTTGGTACACGAGTAGTTTTCACAACTAATGGTGGGGTGGTTTAAACTGCCCATTAGGGTGTTTGGTTGAACCCTAATATTTTCCAGTACATCAAGAAAAGAGGAGTGGGAATCCTGGGGCATGGTGGGGGATCTGTAGCAAGCTACATTTTGGATTACAGTTTTGCCCAGAGTTAGATTCACTTGGATAATCTCGGTTGCATTATGCTGAGCAATTAGCCAGGAGGTGTGGATATCCTTAATGAATATGGACACACCTCTGCCTTTGGTGTTCCGGTCTAGGTTAGGTGGCTGAAAAGTGTGGTATGAGTTATAGCCTAGTAATGAAGGGGTGCTCTCTGGAGCCTTGAACCAGGTCTCAGTCACTGCACAGATATTGCTGTTCTCCATTTTATGGAGTGCCTCGAGGAAGTGCATTTTGGGATTTAGACTTCTAGCAAGGAGTAGCATTACCTTCCGTTTTTGCTTGCCTGTTCCTGTTACGATGGTGAATTTGTCATTTGAACCTTGCCTAAAAAGGCGCTATAGGGGCAACAAGAGCCTTAGCCAGTATCCGGAATCCCAGGGGTGACAGGTGCAGGCCATCTCTGGCAAAGCATCGTGGTCTGTCGGTCATGTCGTTCCAGGCAGACGGATACTGGATCCCCTTAGAATGACACCAGAAGCTTAGCCAATTGTTGAAGTCAATCATTTTGTCCTTGTACTGCGGTATCATTCTGGGCAATGGCAGGATGCTACTCAGGGCTAGGGTCATACCTGCCTAAGCTACAAGATTGGAGAGCTCTTCCAGGTCTCTTTCCATGTAGTCCAGGGAGGTATGTCTCAGGTCATATTTGTACTTGTGGTGGAGTGACATGAGCGCATGGGTTATGTGGCGGATCCTGGCACCCGACAGGCAGCTGACAGTAACCTTCTCCTGGTTTAGCCTGGTAAGTGGAACATCAGTGTGCCCGACTATAGAGTCATCTATGACTAGTGTGTTGGGTACGTTGTTTTGCCTTATGGGCTGTGGTTGAGTGGCACACTGAGTCTGTGGGCTATGTGTCATTTGGGTTGTGTTGGGAGGGTGGCGTTTGCTTGCGTTTCTGCTTTGGAGGTCTCCGTTACTTGAGCAGATTATTATTGAGAGCCTCCACAAATGTTTTTGCATTTCTATGTGTGGATTTTGGTGGTGTGGGTTTAGTGGGTCTATGTGATGAGTGTGGTGTGGCGCAAGTGTTTACCTTCTCCTCTTGACTGTCAATTTCAGTCTTGGTTGGAGAGAGCTCCTCCAGTTCGGCTAGATAAGTGCATAGCTTCATAGGTTTATACTAAGCTATCTGCCCTAAGACATTTATAAGCCTAGCCCAAATTTTTGTGGCTTACGCCACCCCTTATATGAAAAAATACTGTGCCCATTAGTTTGTTGTGCCTCTGTCCAGCAGTGACACAGAGATGATTCCCGGGGTAAACCTACGATCTCCCATCCACAGGTCAAGATTTCTCTTGAACAGAGCCAGCGAGGTGCTCTGCCTCACATGGACCGGGATTTTATTCCACAGCATAGGGAGTCTCTGAGTGATAAATCTATCCCTCCAGCACGTCCTATTTATGTCCGTGCTAAGGTTTAAGTCGCTTGCTCTAGTGGTTTTGGTGGATTTGGATTTTTTGAGGTGGAGCATGTCCATTAATTCCGGGTTGGACATGGCCTTGTATGTCAGGCACATGTCACCTCTTAGCAGACTGTATGCGACTGAATAGAGCTAGAGTTTCTTCAATCTGGCAGCATATGACAGATTTTGGAGTCCCTTTATCCTTTTGGTGAGGAACTTTTGGGGTCTCTCCAATTGCTGCAGATGTCAGGTGAGATACAGCCCGAATGGGGCATTGTACTCGATCATTGGTCTGATAAGTGAAGAGTACAGGGGAACAATGACTTCACTAGATCTGGATGTGAATCCCTTCATGATCAGGTGGGCAATGTAGAAGGTCTTTCTAACCACTTTAGCAACGTGAGTGTCAAAAGAAAGGTCACTGTCAACCTGGGTCCCCAGGTCCCTGATAACCTCTTCTGTGCTTAGTGGATTGCCACCTATATGGTAGCTTGGGGTTACCTTGTTTTTCCCGAAGGGTATGACTATACATTTTTTGGCGTTTAACTTCAGGTCATGGCTCTGGCACCAGCTATCTGTTTCCGTGAGTCCCTTCTGAAGGATATCCGTGTCCGATGCACTTTCCACTATGGCCCAGTTTGCAGTCGCCTGCAAACTTTGTCAGCCAAAGTCCTCCCATGTTGGCCTGTACTTCTGAGAAGTAGATGCCGAACAATAGGGGCCAAGGACCGAGCCCTGTGGGACACCACTTGTGACCGGCTTGGAGTCTGACATAGCGCCAGCAACTCTAACCCTGTGGGTTCTGTCCTTAAGCCAGTTTGCAACCCATCTTGTGACATATGGGTTTACATTTAAGCTGGTAAGTTTTTCTACAATACCCGAGTGGGGTATTGTGTCGAAAGCCTTTGCAAGGTCAAGGTAGGCTGTATGGACTGCCTTTCCCTCATCAATGGCCTTGGTGACTGTTTCAAGAAGTCGACCAAGTTCAAAAGGCATGATCTTCCCTTGACGAAGCCAAACTGGGTCGGGTCCAATGTCTGCAAGTCCCCTATATCTTTGTTTATGAGCTCCATTATGATCATCTCCATAGCTTTGCAGACTAGACTTGTTAAGCTTATGGGGCGGTAATTACCAGGGTCCGTAGAGGCACCGCCTTTGTGGAGTGGGACCACAGTTGCCGTACGCCACTCCTTGGGCACGTATCCTGTGGTAAGGCTGAGATTAAACAGCTGCCTTATGTGCGGGTTTAATTCCTCATTTAGCTCGTGTAGCACACAGCCGGGGACACCATCCGGTCCCAGCTGTGTTTTTAGCTTTAGAGAGAGCAGCTTTCACCTGCGCATTTGAGATGTCTGGGAGGCTACACTCCGCTGGGATAGTTATCTCTCCTTTAAAGGGGGAGAGGGGGGTGAAGTTTGCACTGAACCTGTCTGCCAGTATGTTGGCAATGTCTGTGGGTTCAGTGATTTTTGTATCATTTTGGACTAATTCTGAGCATATCTGGGAGTTTCCACCCAGGTTCCCAACATAGCTGAAAAAGGCCTTATGATTGTCCTTTGAATCCATGGCAATTTTTCTCTCAAAATTGGCCTTAGTTGATTTTATGAGTGCTCGTATTTTTTTTACTAATAATGATCAGGGGTGATTTCCCTTTTGTGGATTTTGTTCTATCATGTAATAGCTTTCTCCTCTTATTGTAAAGTTTGTTAATAGCTGGGGTCCACCAGACTGGACGTTTGCCCTTTGTGGAAAGAGTCTTGGTTTTATTTGGGATTGCCTGATCCATGCAGTCCTTTGAATCCATGGCAATTTTTCTCTCAAAATTGGCCTTAGTTGATTTTATGAGTGCTCGTATTTTTTTTACTAATAATGATCAGGGGTGATTTCCCTTTTATGGATTTTGTTCTATCATGTAATAGCTTTCTCCTCTTATTGTAAAGTTTGTTAATAGCTGGGGTCCACCAGACTGGACGTTTGCCCTTTGTGGAAAGAGTCTTGGTTTTATTTGGGATTGCCTGATCCATGCAGTCCTGGAGGTGTTCATAGAAGGCATTTGTAAGGGCTTCCAGCTTGGGTTGTGGTTTCCACTGGCTCAGGGGCCTTGAAGGATACCACACCAGTCTTGAGTAGTGTGAAGTTTGCTTTAGAGAAGTTCTTCACTGTGGTCTTTTTTGTTTGGGGTGGGACGGGATGTGGATTTCCAGTGAGATTAGTTTATGATCAGATCTCACCAATGAGGGATATACTTCCGGTGTGGAGCATTTTGTCCCCATGTTTGTGATAATGAGATCTAGTATATTTTCTCCTCTCGTGGGAACAGTGACTAGCTGTTCCATGGCATCTGAATTTATGAACTCCAGGAACCGTTGGGCTAGAAAGTTAGGGCTTGAGTAATGTTCCCAGTCTATATTCGGGTAGTTGAAGTCACCCAATATGATGGTGTTTGGAGATACATTTATACCCTCCAGTGTTCTTCAGGAAGGCTGTGTGGGGTTCCTGAGTTTGAGAGGAACCGTTGGGCTAGAAAGTTAGGGCTTGAGTAATGTTCCCAGTCTATATTCGGGTAGTTGAAGTCACCCAATATGATGGTGTTTGGAGATACATTTATACCCTCCAGTGTTCTTCAGGAAGGCTGTGTGGGGTTCCTGAGTTTGAGAGGGTGGCCTGTAGCATGCTACAATTTGTAGAGCAGTTTTGCCTATGGTTAGTTGCACCTGGATGGTTTCGGCTTATGCGTTGCCACCAACCTGGAGGTGTGGGTATCCTTTATGAATATGGATACACCCACTCCTTTTGTGGTGTGGCCCGGGTTTTGGGGCCGGAACGCATGATATGAGGTAAAACTCAATAGTGCCGGGGTGCTCTCAGGAACCTTGAACCAGGTTTCAGTTACAGCACAGACATCAATGTTCTCCATACTGAGAAGGGCCTCGAGTGCGTGCATTTTGAGATTTAGACTTCTGGCATTGAGCAGCATTACCCTCAGTTTCTTCCCATTTTTGTTTTCTAGGGTGGTAGGTTTAGAATTTGAGCCTTGCCTAAAAAAGGCACTATGGGGGTGGCAAGAGCCTTAGCCAATATCCGTCTCTCACAGGCTGTGGTGTTGGGTGGTAGGAGAAGAGGGTTGTCTGTGTACATGAGGAAATTGCTACGTTGCCCCAAGATGCCCAGATTCATCAGATAGACAGGAGAGAACACTGGGAGCCGACCCTTGGACATGCCTGAATAAAAAACTACTTTCCTCTAGACAAGTGAGGAAAGTGAGTATAAGAGCTGTTTTTCTCTAAGTAAGTGAGGAAAGTAAGTACAAAAACTGTTTTCCTCTAGGTAAAGAGGAAGGTTGAGTGCTGTAGTAATGTGTAGCTTATTTAGTGCTAACAACAAGTTCTGAACAAGTGCTGAGCATGAATAAGCAAATTCAAGTGCTATAACTAAGAATCTGTACCTGGACCTTGTGAAAGAGAAAGGCTTGGGGGGCTCAGAAGCTTACAAACAGTCCTGGATGCAGCAAATCTGTATCTGGACTAGACTAGTTACAGGAAAGGTGGGAAACAAAAGCAAATGCGGGCTTTTAAACCAGTAAGTTGAAAGCGATGGAAAAACTGCCGAACAGCCAATAAACTACAATTTCTGGGCCAGAAACCACTCTTGTGGTAGACAGGGTACCTAGTGCTTACTGCTCCCATGGATAAGCTAGAAGGCTTCCCTCCAACACAGAAAGGCTTTGGGGGCTAAGAAGCTTACAAATAGTCCTGGTTACAGCAAATATGTATCTGGACTAGACTAGTTACAGGAAAGGCAGGAAACAAGCTTAGAAAACAATTTTTTTTTTTTGGAACGCGGAAGGGGAGAAAGAAGAAACAGAAGATAATTCAAAATTAAGGACCCAAGTGGCTTGCCCTTCACAGATGTTCTCTCTGTATTAGGCAGACTGAGCTAGTGACACTAGACTGGAATAGAGCTGAACAGATGGGACTGGCAAGAGTGTCTGAAGTCAAAATATGATCTCACTGTACTCGGCTGGGTGAGCAAATGAGAGAGACCCAGGAGGAGTGTTCAAACACAAATTTACAGGAGGGGCGGGGAATTCCAAAGTCACCAAGATTAATAACAAAACAAGAAAAAAGGGAGGGTGGGCAGGAAACTAATTGCAGAGACAGAGAGAGACCACAGTATTCTATGAAACAATTAAATAGAAAAATAAATAATTAGAGAGAGAGACAGACACAATATTCAATGAAATAATTAAATAGACAGAAAACTGAAATGCAGTGCAATCTTAAACACTGCAAGTTTGTACTTAAGTCAGCGAGTAATGCAGTTGACTGAAGGTATGTAGCAGCAGCCAAACAACTGAGGTATTGAGCAGTGATCATTCTTTCAGATATCTGTACAGTGGCTTTACTGATTGCTGGAAGAGCTCAGGAGTTTCAGGAACTGACAAGTATTTTTTTACTCTGCAAGGAATAACTCAGCCATGTCACTGTCTTATGTAATCTGAAAACCTGTTCTTAACTGTTTTTTTCATTCTATTGGTGTCTTGGAGATGCTAAGTGCTATTTTTGCCATTTCCTGTGTGGTTTTGCAAGTGCTGATAAATAAATATATAAATAAAATTTATTTGCCGTTTGTTAACCAAGTATGTGGACTGCTCCAAAGATGGCCACGACCTGGGCATAAAAAGCAAGAGTAGACCTTTAATTGACACTATCACCTAAACACTTTGTTTCAATTACACATTTGGTCTAAAGTTACACAGCTCACACAAGTGTAGAGAAGCAAATATTAGAGACAAAAAACATTATTCCAACCAAAGACTGAAACAAAACAGCTTTAATTTAAATGTGTTAAACAGTGGTGGCAAGACAATTATGAACCCTGACATACAAGCACACAGTCTGAATTATCTTGACTGTCTATCAAAGAGATTTGATATTCAAGTTATAGTACTATTACCATTTGGTAATGAATAGAGTATATGAAAACATAAATACAGTACAAATCATCACCTGTACTCTTTAGTGTTATTTCAGAGTCCAAGTTTAGTATGGTGCCAACATTGAATAGTACTGCTATGTACTCAAAGCAATTACAGAACATCTTCACAGTGAAATTTTATGTAAGGGATGACTTAAAAGGCCAAGATACTCTACTAGGCTTCATCTCAGGTGGAAGTTTGTTCCATAAGACTAGGTCCAGTCTGCTAAATGCAAGCTCCCCTGCAACTGTTTTGAACGGGAGCCTATGAGTTTTCTCCTCAACGGAGGGTGGAGAGCTTCCCTTTGCAGCCTGACATACTACTCTGCCTCAGAGTAGTGCAACTGCCAGGTTTTTATTTATAGTTATTTACGACTCAGAATTTCTCCACACACACACACACACACACACTTATATATGTACTTTTGTGTGCATGTACACAATATGTTATACTGACCATGCGTTCTTAGACCATCTTAGACCAAACTCTGAATATGAAGTTATGCAATACATGTATCTGTCACTGGATCATCGAAGCACAGCAGCAAGGAAGGAAGTTAGTGGTTCCTTACTTGTCTTTGCAGCTACTGGGTTTAATTTAACTCTGTCTTGCTGTATTTCATATCGGTATAGCTATGTAGTTAGATCTTTTGCCCTCTCTTTTTTTTTGTCTAATTCAACAATGCAGTTGTAAACACTGGTCTCTGTAGGCATTTCATTGCTCTACCTTACTTTATTGTGACTCCACTTCAGTGCCACCACGCTGTTTATATTTTTATTTACTTTTTTCAGCCGTACCTTTCTTTTACTGGGCACTTGTTGCCCGTGCACCTGTTGACTATCAAGCCATCCTCTACTGGACGTGCACCTGTTGACCATCAAGCCATCCTCTACTGGATTTAAGTCCATTCTTTCCCCTGTTGTGCTGATCTACCATAATAATGGAGGTGGGTAGAAGTTGTAGAGAGGGGCAGTCATGACTGTTGCTTCTGTACCCTTGTCAACAATAAATCTGGGATGCACAGGGACAGGGATGACATTAAGGAGAGTCTGCAAAAAGTTACAAACTATGACATTTTCATGTTTATATTAAATTATGGAGAAATGGAGCACAGTGGTGTCATGTTGGCATATGCAGGCAGTGAGTGTTAAGTTAAAAATAGACAGTAAAACATGGTGACTTACGCAACATCCAAACATATATTTTGATACTTCAGTTACTTCTATATATGTGTAATACAGTAAATGCTGCATACCATACAAATACTGCCATTTTACATATGGCATTACATCACACAATTCTTTCACTCATAGCTGCAATCTAACATGCACTTTTTTATACATTAATACTGCTGTTCCGAAATACTGTGAAAATAGGATATGCATAGTTTGCATGAAATCTGCAACATCACAAAACAGTTTGCTACCCAGTGTTGTCATACACTTCAATGGAAATCTCTTTAACAGACAAGTCAGTCAAACAAAGTTTGGGTCTAGCTTGCAGGCTAACAGAAATAAAATTCTTTAACCATAATATTGCTGAGTTTTGACAAGTATAAAATTTGACATCATAAATCTGCAATACAAGTTTGATACCACCGGATACACCTGACACTGAACAGCGTGCATGATCCACAAATCTAACAAACTTCAGCATTTTACATTTTTGCAACTCACTATTTAGGACATATTGCAACTCATATGCTTACAGGACTAAGCTTACCAAGAAGCAAGCAACTTCCTGGCTTAGGAGACTTCATTACGCAAGAACATTAAATTAACCTCCTGTTGTTCAGTTGTGAAGGAGTTAAGGTGCCAAAATTAGAATTAATACCAAAGTTCAGTAGAGGAAGATACGCCTCCAAAAAGGAAGTTAAAAATATTTCACCAAAAGACATGGAATCCAACCATTGAAGAGCGACAGCCACCCCATCAGCAGTCTCTTTGCCTTCTGCATCTACCAATTTAAAAATATGACAAACTCCCAAGACCACAATCGTTTAAATAAAGCAAATTCAAAAATTACCTGGCAGTCCATTAGGGTGAACATGCAACCCAACCAGACAGATGCAACAAAATCTAACTATGTAGCACTCACAGCTCTCCACATTCACCTTCCTACCTAGTGAACTTCCACCAGTATAGCTGGTTGTGAAGCTGAGCAGATGAGTGTATCATTAAAATTGGGTAGACCAAAAGAGTGCGACATGGGGAATGGGCTGATAAAATCGATTAGGGATGAAACAGGCAACCTCATACATTTTCAATACTCTTCTACTTTATTCAGGTTTACTCTACAAGTACCTCCTTAAGTCAGTTGAAAGTCACAGAGGAGAAAGAACATATCTGACTTTCATGGAGTACAGAGCAGAACAAGGTAGCAACCTAAGATGCATGTTTCTGCATGTGTGTGAACACACACACACAAAGTTCACATTCAGCAGATGGAAATGAAATTAAACTTAGAATACAGGTCAAGCAGGGAAGTTAACTGGAAACCTGTAGAAGAAAGAAAGAAGGCAGTGATAACCGGGAATTAACTGCATCTAAATGGGATGAGCTCAAGATGGAGACTGAAAGAAAACACACACACAGGACTTGTATTCCTAGTATATTATAATATATAATAATCGGGATATAGATTGGTCCAGTGTTTGGAGGTTCCCTAAGTTTGGTTTCGTCAAGGACAGGTCGTGCTTACTCAAAACTGGTGGATTTCTTTTGTAAAGATCAACCCAATGCATAAAGGCAAAATGGTACACAGTGCATACCTCAACCTGTCCACAGCTTTGGACACAATTCCCCCCCTCAGGCATAATAGAAAAGCTAAAAAAACTGGGATAAACCCCTAGGTCACCCACTAGATTGCAAACTGGCTCACCGATAGGAAGCAGATAATCAAAATAGTGGAGGCTACTTCTACAAAGAGAGACCAGTGACCGGTGGAATCACCCAGGGTTCTGTGATAGGACTTCAGAAAAGCAGATGCCAAACAGGAGAAGTAAAAGCCAATACTAAAGGGTTTTAGCTGACTAACTTTGCAGAGGACTGCAAGCTAGGGCAGTCACTAAATCCCCAAATGACTTGGCCATCATAAAGGAAGGTCTGTCCGAAATAAACAAAAAAGTGTTGTCAAAATCAAGGTCTGATGGCTAAAACATGCATTACTGCATACTGTGGGAAGTCACTTGTCCCAGGGGAACTACCATACTGACAATAAGCCCCAAACAGCTGACCCAGTTTGGGATTTAGGAACCTGTATGGACAATGACCTAACTTTTGACCAACATAAGACCAATGTTGTAAGAAAGCCCTTCTATACTGTAGAGTTTATAAACAAAGGGATTGCATCTAAATCTAGGGATGTCAGTGTTCCTCTTTACTCAGCCCTCATTAGGCCAATCATAGAATATAATGCCCCCTTTGGCATATCTGTCCAGTCACATGCAACAAGAATGTACTCTAGAATGTATTTTTTTTTATTAAGGTATCTCTGTGGGCAAAGCCTAAACAACTCATCCTACACAGACCAACTCAAAGTCTTGTCACTATGCTCGGTATCCTACATACTGCTAAAACATGACCTGTGTCTGGCATACAAGGCATCCCTCAAACCATTACGGACAGATATGATGCAAATCCACAAATCAAATGGTATGAAAAATACTCTGTCTAGGGATCTAAACCTCTTCCGCATCAACAACAGAATGGTTTGGAGGGACAGGTTCATTTTGTAGACATTGCTGCCGCATTTTATCCCCGTCCATTTACCAGCACAATTTAGATCTATGGATCTAAACACAGCCCCACAGAGTTCGCTCTGCTGTATTCATCTGTGCAATCCAAGGGAATCTCTTGCATTCTGCTAATCATAAATACAGTTTTATACTGTATTTTGCACTTTTAAACTACATTATTGTTTGCATTATGACACAGTAATTCTGTCAACTGTCACAAGTATGACGTGAATTAGGTTTACAGCTGAACAGATATTACGCAAGGACTTGCAGTCACACTGTAGAAGGACACTGTGCAAATGGATGTAATGTCATGCACTGGCACAGACCATTGACAAAATGGACATGACCTGCCAGGTGATGGTTCAGCATACAGCCATAGCTGTAGAATGGACATTATCTAGTGTTAATCCTCTTGCTAACCATGGGAGATTCAGTTCAAGAAAAAAAGTAAAAAGATGTGACAGTGCAAGGCTGGAATATGCAACTATTAATAATGCTGTACCAATTGGGTACATGTTGGCAGGGAGCTGCTTCTGACAATGAGGACTTCAGGTTGGTGGGACAGGGGAAGATGGAAGGAACTGATGATGAATTTTATGCAGCAAAGAAGTGGTCAGCACTGACCATTCATCTAATCCATAAAGGAAAGATTTATGTTTTTTCTCTGTGTACATCAAATAATATTTTTTAAATTTCAGATTTTTCTAGGAGTAGAGATAACAGTACATACCAATTTTGGATGTTCAAGGTGGACTGAGTTGATGTGGAAAGTCACTGCTGTCTTGCTGATATCTACATTAACAGGCCAAGCTTTTGTCATCTTAGGCCTCTTGTAGCAGTTATAACCCATGTTATACCATAGGAGAGAATTCCAGTGAACTTGAAATTTTACTGGGAGCACAGGAACAACACTAGGCAAGTGATTAAATCACAAGAACTCTAAAATGCCCAGCACCTTTAAGTAGACACTCATGGTATAAACTTGTGTCTACCCATTTGATCAAGATTAGCCCTAAAGGTAGCACTTTGACCTGTAGCGATAATTTATTCCATAGGCTTTCATGGCTGGAAAATGTCACCTCTGGGCAGCCACTAGGCTACAGAGTACAACTAGTGCTGTACAAACTTACTGGGACAGTTGAAAGATTTAAGGAAACAATACAGTGGTGGAGTGATTTCTTCGGATCTTGAAGATATTCCCTTGGAAATTAACTTGGCCAGACTGAAGGAATGCCTGTGGTGGAAAGACGATGGTCCACAGGTTCCCAGGTCTGCTAAGACCGAGTCCAACTGAAGAGGAGTACCATTTCTAATAATATGAGGAGGGAATTAGAAGTTATGTACTCACCATAACGTTCCATCTGAGTAGGTGTATTCATTTGTCTGCAACCTGTGGGTTATGGATCCGATATCGGATCCGAACCGGCATGGTTTTCCAGCTATGGATCCGAGCTCTCAGCTCCTCCCCTCACCCATAATGCCCTGCTCTCCCTACATGACCTCAGATCGAGTTTGCCAACAGCATGAATACCCTGAAAAGGGCAACACATATTATGCAGGAAACTGAAAAAGGCCAGGGGGATAGGAGGGCGGGATGGTTGCAGACAAATGAATACACCTACTCAGATGGAACGTTATGGTGAGTACATAACTTCTAAATCTGAAGTAGGAGATTCATTTGTCTGCAACCTGTGGGACAGAGTCCCCAGCTACCTGAATCTTGGGCGGCCATCATGGCAGGATATTCCGGAGCACCGCGGAGCCAAAGGATGCTCTACCCCTAGATGTATGATCAAACTTGTAGTGGGAAATAAAGGTATGAGATGAAGCCCAAGTGGCTGCTGCACAAATATCATCTAGAGGAATCCTAGCCTTAAAGGCGGCCGAGGTAGAGACTGACCGGGTTGAATGGGCATGTACACCCTCCGGTGCGGGCCTTCCAGAAGCTTGATAAGCCAATAAGATACACTGTGAAATCCAGCGAGATAATGAGACTTTAGAAATTGGCTTGCCCAAATTAAATTTAGCAAAGGAAATAAACAACTGGTCGGATTGCCTATGACCAGCCGTCCTGTTTAGATAAAATCTAGATAAAATCTAAGTTGCCTGTGAACGTCTAAGGAATGAAGCTTGTATTCACCCTTGTTTTGATATTTAGGAAAGAAAACAGGGAGGTTAATGGATTGATTAATGTTTGCTTCAGAAGCTACCTTAGGAAGAAAGGACGGGTTGGTCCTCAGGTATACACGGTCCGGATGAAAGACCAAGTAAGGAGGTTTGGCTGATGATGCTTGAAGTTCTGAGACTCTCTTGGCCGAGGTAATGGCTACTAAAAAGGCCGTCTTGAAAGATAAAAATTTTAGATCTACCGTAGCCGCCGGTTTGAAGGGGGGAGCGGTCAAGGCCTGGAGGACCAAAGAAAGGTCCCAAGGAGGAACCACTTGCTTTACAGGGGGCCTGAGAAGGAAAGTACCTTTTAGAAAAATCTTACACAATTTGGCAGACTTCAGTGGACTGGAGTCATGACCAATATGATAATGAGAAATTGCCGCAAGTTGTACTTTGACCGTGGAACTGCTGGCACCATCATTAAAAAGAGTGGTTAAGAAGTCAAGCACCAGAGGAAGGGGAACTGTGAAGGGGTTTAGGCCTTGCCGCTCCGCCCACAAGGAGAACCGTTTCCACTTACTGCGGTAGACTTTCCTAGTGGATGGTTTATGAGCCGCCACCAGGATGGCCTTAACAGGGGACGAAATACCGGGAGTCCTGATCAGGAGTGGAACTGGAGCAGCCAAGCGGTCAACTTCAGGTTGTCCAGGTTCGGGGGTGATAAGCGGGATGGATGAGATATCAGATCCGGAATGGGATCTAGAATCCAAGGAGGATTCACTGAGTGAGACCTTAGGATAGGGAACCAGATCTGTTGAGGCCAATCATTCTGCACCCCAACCGAGAGGCTTTCTGAAGAACTTGGAGCATCAGAGGCAAGGGGGGATAAGCATAAAGAAGACCGGGTGGCCAAGCATGCACCAGAGCGTCTCTTGGGGTACCTCCGGGAGGAGGTATTAGAGCGAAAAAACTGTCGCACTTGGTGTTTGAGGGAGGCAAAAGATCGCAACAAGGAGTTCCCCACCGTGCGAAGATGCGTTCCGCTACCTGAGTATTGAGAGACCACTCGTAAGGGGTGAGAATGGTGCGACTGAGTTTGTCCGCCAGGATGTTGGACCAACCCGGAATATGCGTTGCTATGAGAAAGCGGTTGGTGGAGATTGCCCATTCCCACACTCTCATGGCTTCTCGACAAAGAGGGTAAGACCTGGTTCCTCCTTGTTTGTTGATATACCAGACAACAGACATGTTGTCCGTTTGAATCGCAATCGTTCCCAAGGGAAGAAAGGCCTGAAGTGCTAGCAACGCTAAGAGCACTGCTCTCATCTCTAGAACGTTGATATGCAGTAAGGTCTCTGAATCGTTCCACGTGCCTTGGACCGTCCGGCCTGCAAAATGCCCCCCCCACCCAAGGCGGGAGGCGTCCGTGGTCACCGTGGCGAGAGGGGGAGAAGCACAAAAGGGGCGGCCTCCGTGGAGATCTGGAGAGTGTAGCCACCACAGGAGGGACCGCTTGCAAGCCTTGCTGATCGCAATGGGATGATGCATAGGAAGAGCAAGATACGACCACTGAACTAGGAGTGTCCATTGAAGGATGCGCATATTGAACCTGGCGAGAGGAAGAAGCGCAATTGCTGCCGCCATGGACCCTAGGGCCCTCAGGACCAACTCCGCCGGAACTGAGCTTGAGTGGAGATTGGCCCGCACCTGGAGCTGCAGATTTTGAATTCTGTCCGCAGTGAGGAAGGCTCTTCTCCTCGTGTCTAACCTGGCACCTATAAAATCTATGAACTGCGTGGGTGCTAGGTTGGATTTTTCTGTGTTTATTGTGATGCCCAGACGGGGAGCAAGATGGAGAAAGGAGTCTCGCGCCAATAGTAGTAGATGCCTTGTTGGGGCGGTGAGAAGCCAGTCGTCCAGGTAAGGAAAGACCTGCACCCCCTGAAGCCTCAGGTGGGCCGCTACCACTGCTAATACTTTGGTGTACACCCTGGGGGCTGTGGTGAGACCAAAGGGAAGGACCCGGAATTGGTAGTGACTGGCTCCCAGCAGGAAGCGGAGAAACCTCCTGGAGCGCCTGTCCATTAGAATATGGTAGTACGCATCCTTGAGGTCTATGGAGCACATCCAGTGATTTTCTCCCAGAAGGGGGAGAATAGACTGCAACGTAACCATTCAGAATTTCTCTTTGGGGACTGTCAGGTTCAAGAGAGAAAGGTCTAAAATTGGTCTTAGATCCCCGTCTTTTTTGGCACTAAAAAGAACCTGGAGTAGAACCCTGATCCGATCTGGTCTGGGGGGACAGGCTGGATGGCTCTTTTCTTTAGCAGACGGCCAATTTCTGCCAAAGCGGCCTCCCACTGACCGGGTGGAACGTCGGGGAGGGACTTCAATTTTGGCATGTGACGGAACGGGATACGGTATCCTCTGGATATGATTTGGAGGACCCAGCGGTCTGTTGTTATGGACTCCCATGCCGCTAGGTGCTCCGAAAAACGTCCCCCGACTGCCTCCAGAGTGGAGCAGTCGGGCAACCCTTCAGGGCTGCTGCGCGGGCCGTTCAGAGAAAGGTTCTCTGGACCCGAAGTTCCTGGGAGCCCCTCTGCCCCTGGGGCGGCGTCCTCCCTGTCCTCCTCTGCCACGGAAGGACTGG
This sequence comes from Protopterus annectens, assembly GCF_019279795.1. NCBI lineage: Eukaryota > Metazoa > Chordata > Ceratodontiformes > Protopteridae > Protopterus > Protopterus annectens. Next base: position 1,210,054,348 of record NC_056727.1, read on the forward strand.
TTGTCCGGAGCAGGCTGGGATTGCTGCGACTTCCGGAACCACATCTTCTTCTGGCCCTTTTGGTTCCTAGAATAGGGCACAGAGAAGCGGATTCCGACGGCAGACGGCGTCTTCCCGTCCTTTTTGCTCTGGGTCAAGGTATCGCGAACAGATTTGCCGAAGAGGGCAGAACCATCGAAGGGGGCGTTCGCAAATGACGCCTTGAAGGGCTCCGTGAAATCGCAATGACGGAGCCAGGCCTGACGTCTAGTAACTAGGCCTGCCCCTGCGGCTCTAGCGGCACCTTCCGTAGCGTGGGACAGTAACCGCATAGAGGTATTAGTGACGGACCTAAGAGTGGCCATGCAGGTGGAGTGCAATACTTTGTCCTCCTCCGACATGGACTCTGGGGGGATGCAGCGTATTGTTTAATAAGATCGCGCTGCATCCTAATCACATGTGCCAGGTAGTTCAGCGCTCTTACTGAAAAGGTCGCTGAACTAAACATCCGCTTCCCCAAGCAGTCCATCATCCGAGACTCCTTGCTCGGGGGATGGACTGAGGGACTCTCCTGAGCAAGTTCCCTCTTGGTGGCAGCCGCCGTCAACATGGCATCTACCGGAGGCCCCTTACTCCAATGGGCAGGGTCAGCCGGGGGACTGAGAATACGGTCGGGCCTTTTTGGGATTGGCTCCACGGTGTCCGGTTCCTTCCACGCCCTGGTGGTAGAGGTCCACCAGGGGGTCGGCAGGAGGAGACACCCAAGAGGTAGCCGGGCCCGCTTCAAATGCCTCCAAGAACACGGACTCGTCCGAGGAAGACTTGGGGGCAGACCACCCCCCCCCTTATGCGGAGCATTTCCATGATGTCTCCAAATGAGACATCCTCAGGGGGTGATCTTGGGGAGACTTCCCCTTCCTCCAAGTCCGTGTCTTCTGTGAGAGACTCGGGGGAGTCAATGTGCCTCCTTTTGCACGTATGTTTGCGGGGGGGCATCCTCCGGGGGGCTGTCAGAGGACTCCTCGCAAACAGTGACCTGTTCCAAAGGAACAACTTGGGGCAAAGGAGCGGGCTGTCCCAAAGGCCGGATGGTGGAAGCCTGACCCAGTGCAGATGGAGCGCGGGACGGAGCCGAAGCAAGTGCCGGGGGTCCGGAGACCCTCAACAGGGCCCTCTCCACTACATCAAACGCCGAAGGGGAGCCGACCTCGACCAAAGGATCCGACAATCGGCTCCCCCTCGGATCCGAGGAGTGGATCGGAGCCGGCGCCGAAGCGCTCGGATCCAAGGGGACAGTGCGCTCCCGACACAGACGGCGCCGAAGGAGCACTGATCCCCCCAGATCCGAAGCTCGGATCCAGGCTCCGAGAGGTCGGATCCGAAGCACTCGAGGGCAGGGTCGGATCCGAAGTACCGAGTACTATCGGCGCCGACCCACCCCCGGCTCCAACTGCTCCGAACCCGGGTAGTGGGTCGGAGAAGGAGCAATAGGCTTAAAGAAAGGGGTCGAGCTCCCCCCCCCCAGAGGGGGGGGAGGCAAGAGCACTCCCATCTGCATCTGGGCCTGGATGAACCTTCTCATCATCCGGTCCAGATCAGCGTCTGATAAGCTATAGGTCGATCTCGACGAGGCTACCGAGGTAGGCCTTGAATGCCTCCTGGATAGCCTCGATGGAGATCGGGTCTCCTCCTCCTCAGGTCCCGGTGAAAAGCACACGGGTGACCGGAGCCGAGGAGGGGGAGAACCAGCAGACAAGGAGGCCGGAGAAGCCCGCTTGGCAGGCGGGGCCGAAACAGAGGTCTCGGCCCGCCGCTTATGGTGCTTCTCCCTCCGGTCCTTCTTCCTAGCTTCCCTCTCCTCCGAACCACTACAGGGAGGTTGAGTCCCAGGAGGAGGAGGGGGAGCCGGAGAGGAGGTAACCGTAGACACTGTTCCCCCCGAAGGAGCGGAGGTCGGAGCCGAGTCCGAGGGCAAAAGTCCCGCCAGGACCAGCTTAGACCTCCGCTCCTTCAATGCCCTGGGGTTGAACCCTGCACAAATGGAACATCCAGAAGTTAGGTGTTCAACCCCAAGGCATCGAACGCACCGAGTGTGGCCATCAGCAGGGAAAAGCTTATGGCCACACTCGGAGCACTTCGAAAAAATAGCCTTAGGTTGTTCTGACATCCTAAGAGCCTAGATAATACTTAAACTAAAGGTAAAAAGTAAAAGTAAACTAGACACACAACAGGCCCAAACACACACTACGCTACCAGCGAGGGGAGGGAAACTAAGTAAAAAAATATTAAAATAACTAAACAAGTTTAACTATCAAAAAGGGAGCCTAAACTTTCACTCAAACTTTCAAAATGTTAAATTTTAACACTAGAAAAACTTTAGAAAACCACTTAGCTGTAGAGCTCAAGAAAATCAATCTGGTCACCAGCGCGGCAAACTAGATCTGGGGTCATGTAGGGAGAGCAGGGCATTATGGGTGAGGGGAGGAGCTGAGAGCTCGGATCCATAGCTGGAAAACCATGCCTTTTCGGATCCGATATCGGATCCATAACCCACAGGTTGTAGACAAATGAATCTCCTACTTCAGATCAATCTTTTTACCAAATGCTACTATGCTGCACTTTTCATTTAGTTCAACACCGTTTTTGATGCACCATATATATGCACATTCCAAGCCCTTGCTAGCGCTTTTTTGTATCAGTGGATGAGAGGACAGCACTGCCCAATTCAATCATTGGGAAACTTGGTCAACCACACTAATGGAACACTGACTTGGATGTGTGCAAAATAAATGCACAACATGACAGGGACAAGAACTATTTCGATGGCACCACACCACTTATAAAATTTACATTCACACCACTTATAAAATTTACATTCAGAGAAGGGACCAGCAACTTTCAAAACTATGGATCTGCTGGATATCCAATTTGCAATCCAGCACACAATGCAGAGGTTTTCATCAAGTATGTCGAATTTTACAGTAATATCAGCATGGGGGATAGCATCACAAACCTGGGACAGGTCGAGGTAAGCAGTATGCACAGAATGACTGCTGTCCACAGCCCCTATAAACCTATTTAAAGGCTCTTACTAGGAGAGATAGAGACAGAACCTGCCCTTCAAAAAATCAAACTGATTGGGATCCAGATCAGTTAAATTGCTCATGTTATTGCTCATGTCTGCATAAAATATGTTCTAGTAGGATACATACCATGGCCTTGCATACAAAGGTTGGGAAGTTTATAATTACCAAGGTCTGTACAGTGGCCACCCTTATGTAGGGGACTCATAGTGGCTGTTCTCCAAGCATCAGGAACAAAACCTATAGACACGAGTTAAAGCTGTTCAACCTTGGCCTTACAGCAGCGTGAGCCTCCAAGCATTTCTGCATTTACCTCCTGTCACTCATCCCTCTCTAACATAGATGACAGACAGGCAGGGTAGTTCATTTACATACTTTACATAGAAACACATCAGGATGGATAGCAGCATCATAAAATAAACATGAACTGATTAACAGACAGGCTTTACAGACATACATGCTTACATCTCAACAGCTTACTATAAAATGGCAGTCAGGCTCACACGTGCTCAGTATTTATACACTTCTGCAAGCCCTTATATAGCTTCTTAAAGGTACATTCACAAACACTGATCTACATCCTCCCTCTTGAAAAAATTGCCCTAAGTTGAAAAGAACACTGGAGTTAGACATCCATTACTACAGACATTAGAAACAAATACAATGTTCATGTCCAAGTTGCCGTGCATCTACAACAGGGTCTGAAGATGCGACCGGATCTGGTAACATAATCTGGATTGGGTTTACCAACAGGGACAGTCTTTGGTAAACAACTCGTATCAGGAACTTCTGGATTTGTCACAGGAATGGGAATATTCTCTGGAACTTCCTCAAACTGGAACACTGGACAACTCACTCTGAGATAAAAAGAGCCTTTCTCACAAGCTATGTGCTGTGGTACAGGCTCGGACACCGGCATCAAATGTCTCCAATTCCGCCTCTCTCTACTCCTTGTGATTCCACAATGTACAATCTCAGCTCTAAGCAAATATTCTTCATGACTCCAATCAGATCATAACCTTTGGACGTTTGCATCCTTACCACTTCTTCTCATAATGGTTTCAGTGGTTTGCTGGTTTTATCGTAGTAGGACGTCTGGGTTAAATATTTCAACAGATTGGTTTTCACAGACCTGTTGTTCTTGACACATGGAACCAACAATTGACTACCGATTGGTAACGTGGTTCTTGTTTGTCTCAACAGAAGTCTCTGGGCAGGTGAACCAAGAGGTTTATCATGAGGAATATTTTCTGAGATTCAAGAGATTCAGGAAAACACCACTATTGTCTCATTTTGACTTTAGTAATGTTTTTGCACTTTGAACTGCACATTCTGCTAAACCATTTGACTGCCGATACTCTGGGCTACTCGTGACATGAGTAAAGTCACACTCTTTGACAAATCTTTTGAAACGTTGGCTTGTAAACTGTGCCACTTTCAGAAATAACTGTGTGTGGACTTCCATGGACTGCATCATCATAAGATCATAGATTAGTACTAGGCTAACTGCCCTTGTGGGCCACTTTAAGCCTAGCCAATTACCCCATGCAAGAATCAAATCCTGCACCTTGTGTACATAAGATAAATACCTTAACCATTATACCAGCCTACCTGGTTAAATGTATAACCATTGCACAGAGATATGCATGTTCGTACTGCTGCAAATGGAGATGCTTACACCGGTTGTGAGATTAAAACCCTTACCTATTTAGGTATTACACACTATAGCTCACAGTACTTATCGCATGCGCCACACTCTTTATTTTCATCATGACGCTTCGTCTTAGTAATGATAGTACCGGATACTAGGTTAGGAAGTAGGTCAATCACGAACCAATTAGAGTAAGAGTAACACCAAATAATTCTGACCATTCCATTCAAAAATGTCAGTGGCTACTGTCGACCAAAGTAGTTCAGGAATCTAGGTTTAGCTGAAGTGGTTCCTTTGTTGATGTGACTTTGTACTATTACATTCAGAACAAGATGAAAGTACTCTCTCAATGTCTTGTAACATAGAAGGCCAAAACACTAGTCCTCTCACCCTTCTTCTGCTACAGGCTGCTCCTGAGTGACCACAATGCAATACAGTAATGTACTCTTGTTGCAAGGACTTTCGGACCTTTCATAACGATACCAATGTCAAACAAAATCTTCTCTGTATGGAAAATAAGGTTACACCTCTTGAGGTAAACTAGATTGCTTTGATGGCCATCTTTGTTGAATAAAGTGGTTGAGCATCTGTAAAACTGGATCTGTGGCTGTGTGATCTCTCACCTCATCAACATGCGTGGCAAAAAACACTTTTCTCACTTCCATGACTTCAAAATCAAGGTTCTCATTCTCACGCTGTTCAGTGGTATTTCTGGGTGATCTGGATAATATAAAGCAAAACAGAGAAGTTTGCCTTTCTTGTAAGCAGTGAAATTATACTTTTGCAATCTGGCTACAGCTGTATTCATAGGCTTTCTCAAGATAGAGACTAGAGGTTGGTGGTCTGTTTCAATCTGGATAGGTCTACCATAAACATAATCATGGAACTTTGAACATGCAAACACAATTGCCAAAAGCTCTCTCTCGATCGGAGCATACTGCGTTTGTTTGTGTAAAAGTTCTTGATGCATAGGCAAGAGGTTGACCCTCTTGTAGAATGACTGCACCTAGACCAAATCTCTCAGCATCAGATGAGAGTGACTGGCTTGTGAACATCTTAGTATCAGAGAATTGGTAGACTCACAATTCTCTGTTCCAGGACATCAAATGCTCTTTGGTGCTGTTCTAACCAAAACCATGATACATCTTTACATGTCAGCCCCCTAAGCAGTACTGAAAGTTGGCTTAAGTCTGGAATGAACTTGCCTAGATAGTTAACCATGCCACGAAAACATTGCAGGGCTTGAACATGGCATCTCAAGAATGGCTGTTTGCTTAGAAGGGTCTGGTTGTAGGTTTGAACTGGTAAATAAATGACCAACATAAATAACTTCTTGTAGCCTGAATTTGCATTTCTGTGGATTGAGCTTAAGATTCCCTTGACTCTTACTAGTATGTCATCTACTGTAACAGCACAAGGATACCCAAAAAAATTGCTCCATTGCACATTGGAAAGACTTCACTTTCAGAATTTATTCCAAATGGCATTCTCAAAAATCTGTACCCTCCAGAGTACTGAAAGTAGTTAGCAATGAGGATTTCTTGTCAAGCTGAATTAGCCAAAATTAACTCTCTGCAGCTAAGACAGAAAAAAACGGTGGCATCTGGCATATCAGGTGCAACTTCTACTGTGCGCATTGGACAAGGAGGTCATTTTAGTGCTTTGTTCAAATGGATCAATGCATATTCTGATGTCATCTGAGCTTTTCTTATGAGCAACAACCATGGAAGATAACTCAGTTTGTTCATCTACTGGACAAATCACACCTTGTTGTGCCATTTTATCTAACTCGGCTTTGACGCTGTCCTGCATAGCTATTGTAACCTTCCAGGCTGGCCTGATATCTAAACTGACATCTGGGTCTAACTTCATGGAGTACAGAACTGGAAGCTTGCCTAGTTTGTCTTCAAAAAGATTAGCATAGATAGAAAAAATATGTTGAGTGAAATAAGAGTAGTGGTCTTCCAAGCTAACCCGAAGACTTCCTTCTTAAATGAAAGCAATCCCATTTTCAAACTGTCTCTGAGACCTAATAATGACTGGATGTGCCTCTTGACCACATAAAACAAAAAGTTGTAACTTCTCCCAGCAGAGTAACATGAAAGCACAACTGAGCCTTCAGTCTGAATTTCTTCATCACCATAAGCAACACTTTGCCAAATCAAGCCTTTTACCATTATACACTCTAGCAAATGTTTCTGAAGACATAACACTGCACTTGGAACCTGTACCAACTTTGAGCTCTATGGTTTTCCATTTATCCAAGCAGTACAAAATACCTCATTCTTTGCCCATGAATCAACTGCAATAACAGTTTCATGAAGCACTGACACACAATCAACACAAAAAGTAGGGTCACAGCTTTCTAACTGATCAACTAGTTTCTTGAACTGTTCCCCTTTAATAAAAGAATGTATGCCTTTTGATTTAATACACCTCTTGAAATTATTCCACTTACTGCATTTGTGGCATTGTTAACCAAAAGCTAAAACATGTTTCCCTTTTAGGATCATGATTTCCACCACAGTTACAACAGTTGGCAATGAAACTAGGTTGGGGCCTATGCTTTTAGTTTGCCGACTCACTCTTATGCTTCACTGAGACTGTGCGAACTCAAACTTATTGGAAAGCCCTGGGATTTACCAGTGGGTGCGGCAGGGGCTACAGTTGTTGCCATGCGCTGCGTTTCTTTTGACCACTTGCTACATACTATCAACATGAGCTCTAGAAGTTACTGGAAGCATGCATCTCTCATTTGTAAGCATATTTGTGTGCTTTTCTGTGAGCTCGTATATCTGACAAATCTCAATGGCCTTATTCAAAGTTAAATCACTGTCACAAAGCAAAATCTTCTCACAGCATCATCCTTAATACCGCACACAAGTCTGTCCTTTATCAACTCATCCCTTAAAATCAGCAAATCTGCATGCTTTAGTCTTATTCCTCAAATCAGTTATATATGCTGCAAAAGTTTCACCAGGCTTTTGATCCCTTGTATAAAATAAGTGCCTTTCCACTGTAATGTTTGCCTGGGGGGTTACATATTTCAATAAATTTACGTTTTAGCCACTTAGGGTCCTCCCTTGACTCAGCAGCTGGTACAACAATATGACTGTTTTCCCCTTCTCCTGCAAAGATAGCAGGTGCGTACACAAATGAACGCTCCTTTCAATGGCTTCTGACCCAGCTAAATTAAGTAGAATAAATGTCTTTGTACAGTTATCTTCATCAGAAACTGCAGGCTATGTGAAAATGTCACACTCTTGCTCAAACACTCCAATCCTCTGCAATATTATTGTCAAACACAAGTGTACTGGGTTTTCAAAATCTGTCTACCATGCCAATGAAGTATGCACAAACACACTGAAAATATGGCCCTTGTAATTATGTTCGAACACGCTGTGCTGCAAGAGCTCTTAACATTCAAATGCCAAATAAACTCTTTGTAATACTATACTTTGTGAAATATACTCTGAAATGGCTGTATCTTGCAAAATAACTGTACTATAATACTGCACAAACATGCGAACATGTTATACACTACTCTGATACAGTACTCTGCTAACCAGAACACAAGCAACCAGAAAAAAAAATATTGAAGAAATACAGAACAAATTTTCATGTGTTGCTCTGTTTTCCCCCTGCAGAAACATACTTTACGTTTTTAGAGTTTTAAAAAGGAAGACAGGAATAAATTCCCTCTCCCCAAATGAAGAACAAGTTAAAACTAAACAAATAGTATAGGGTACAGTATTAGTCAGGCCTGTTTTTAATAGTAACCCTCAAGCAACCAGAAACCAGTTATCCGGCATCTACCAATCCCCATAGGCAGTTAACAGAGTTTACAGCATATAATGAATACGAAAAATATGTGCTTAATGAAAATGTGGTTGTTTTCTCTTATTTTATTCCTTTTATGCAATTCGGACTTAATTTCAAACATTTTCTGTAGTAATTAAGAGTATTTATCAATATTGGATGTATTGGTTTATTTAAATATAGTTGAGAGCGTTCTGTATGCTTCGTTTCACATTTTGCGAATAAGAAATTATTTGAGCAAGTTTTACCATCTGAAATTCATTTCTGACCTGTTTTGTGAATTAGACATGCAGTAGGGATTATCCACTCCTCTATATTCCTTCAATACCAACAAGATGCCTCTCAGACTTAAAATGGAGAAACGGAAACTTTCTGGCAATAAGTTATTTTGGCCATGCCTCTTCTGACACCATGTCGCTCATCCCTCTCCAACATTAATGACGAACAGGTGGGGTAGTTCATTTAGATGCTTTATTACATAGAAACACACCAGGATGGATAGCAACACCATAAAATATAAACTAACTGATTAACAGACAAACATGCTTACATCTCATCTGCTTACTACAAAATGGCAGTCAGACTCGCACTTGCTCAGTATTTATACACTTGTGCAAGCCCTTAGATAGCTTCTTAATAGGTACATACACACACTGATCTACACCTTCTACTGCGTCTCTAGGTATCAAATATTGCTTGTTCACATTTGCATTAATATTTCCAAAACCATGTTACATAAAAGGTATCAGAATATTTTATCTTGAAGCATATATGATGGCAAACACAACTGTACTGATATTTTACCCAAGTCAATGGGTATTTGTTAGAACTGTAAGATGATGATGTCACATTTTTTTTTAAAGGCTAGCCACACTCACGGAGTTAAAATTAAACACTGTAAAGAGCTGCACTGGAGGGAATGAGATAAAAGTAGAAGTTCAGACAATCCACCATGGCACTGACGAGAATGAGGCCTGGCATGTTGTCTGGTCCCATGAAAGCATAACTTTTAACCGGGATTCTAACACCTTAGTTTTGCTATGTTGGGGAGATGGCAAGACTCGTCATGTTTTTCTCTGCAACAGAAAAAAAAAGCACTTTTTTAAACACCGAATGACATATCCGTAAAACAGCCTCTTCAGAAAGAGAAGCTGTAGCTGTAAGTGCCTTCTGTAAACTCTGAGCAGGAAGATAAAGGGCTGTACTCTTCAATATTGGCTGGATCACTGCATTTGTTTGCAAAGACATATTTTACAACCAAGTGCTTGATCAGTCACAAGTTGCTTAGTGTCAGATATCCAAAGTTCAGATTCTTTTTTTCGCCTCTATTTGCTTTCTTTTCTTCTGTATGTGCAATATTTCGGTGATCATCATGGGCAGAACATGTAAGCTAATTTAATACATCATGTGATGGACACATCAATTTAATGTATTCTATGATGGACAAAGAAAAAGAGAAACATAACTGTACCATACCTCTCAACCTCTTAAAGCAAGAAATCTGGATAAAGCCATAACTAATGAGGAGGCAAAGGCACAAAAAATAGGGACAGTTTTAAAGTATTGCTCTTGCAAACTTAGAAAATAATGACAGACATTTGAGTTTCAGACTTCACACCCTTCAGAAAATTCATGCTAATGTAAAATCTGTTAGTCTGACTTCAAACCTAAATGGTTTGCCAGTGACTTTCCAGAAAACCACAATTTTTATGAGAAACAGACCAAAAATATGAGGTGAAAATCTGTACAGTTGAGAGGTGTGTGCACGCTCAATGGGAGAGTAGGAACAGTGATGCTGAACACAAAGACTGGAAGGAAGGCAGTAACAGGTAGCCACACAGTTGGAAGGCAACCAGAGTATGAAGACTGTATGTTCCCGTGTCCAAGTGCTTTTTGTGGAAGGCTTCCAATTTGCTCCAACCTCCCAAAAATCATACTGTAGGTGGACTAATGAGGGTCCAAAAAAAATTTGTAGGACCCTTTAATATACTGTCCAAGAGAACTGAGGAGGGCTCCAACATAAGCACAGCTCAAAACAAGGGTTTAAGGAACCACAGAATGGACAGAAGGGAATGCACTACCCGCAACATTTGGGTATGCTAAATACAACCACCGCTCTTACAGCAGTATGAAGTGAACTCTGCTGTCAGCAAAGTTAAAAATAATGGAACTATTACATGTTCTTACAGGCCAGCAAGTACTTCAGAAAAATGGACCCCTCTCAAAATGAATTGCCGCCTTTACATATATGTCACCTTCGTGCAAACCAAAAGGTTACATTATTTTACTCCACCACTTGGTTCCACTCTGGTGAAGCAGACAAGTGCTGGCTAGTGTTTACTATTGCTACAGACAACAACTAGAATTCACAAATACAAATGAGATGTTCAACTAAAACCTTCCGACACCAGCCAGTACTTTGTCAACTTCTTTTACCATTACAGAAAAGCTCTTCAGCAACATTCAATCATTTTTTGTCATAACTTGTATAATAAACTGGTTTGATTCTTTGGAATGGATAACTGGGCAAACACACAGCAGTGGTGCATTTTTTTTTCTTACAAGCATAACCCAGATGCAAAACCAAACAATACATTTTGTAGGAAGTTATTTTATACCACCGTGCTTACAAGTCTAAAGAGAAACAGCAAATACTTAAAAAATACAAAATACAGGAATAAAAACATTTACCAAAACCCCCATTACCACTGTTACATTCCAGTTGAAAATTTGGCAGTATACTGTTTTCATTTGTGAGGAACTCTTAATCCAGCTGCCACATCAATAAAAACCTTAAAGGCAAAGAACAACACACTAGCTGATGAGCAATTTCTGTAATTAAACTACAGCCACACTTAAAAAGGAATTCAAGTCATACTAAACCTTCCCAATAGTACAGCTCATTCATAGTGTTTATTTGAATCACAGGCCTTTTAAATATATGGAGTTAGAAGAGAGATTCTAAATTTATTACATAGTGTCCGTCAGTGATGACCTGCAAGCCACACCTGGATATGACATCTAGTCTGGGGGAAGGGTGGCAAAGGAAACACACTACTGAAAACGTAGCACATCAAGGTTTGAATGAAGCATGTGGTAAACAACTGGAATCAGGTGACGTGGCTACATGCCTTGGCCAATTCATTTTGAATTGGCAGCAGCATGTTAGGAAGTTTTGTTTTAGCTATATTGTCCAACTGCCAAATATTGCCAGAACCCATGGACAGCTACATTTGACTGCAATACCCTCGGTGGCACACGCACATGCGACAAGCAGCAACATCAAACATGCAACTGCTGTTGCTGCTGTGCATGGGTACCGGCATTTTCCAGAACTGCCCATTACTGCCAAAACTAAAGGCTCCTGTTCAAATAAGTGGTGGCAGAGGCAGGCTACAATTGGCCTGCTGGGTTTCACCAACCAGGCTTGCAACAACCTCAGATGATTCCAGAACTTATTTATCTACTGACATTTGTTTACCAGGAAAGTCTGAATAGGCCATAAGAGCCTATTTTCAGTGGAGGCCTGGGAAGAAAAGCTCCAGCTAACAGAAAATATTAATTTTTTCCCCAAACACATTTACATATAAACAGTTGAAAATTATACATTTCAAAAATAAATCAACAACATTGTAAGGCATAGGAGATGTACTAAAAATAAGATGCAAAAATAAGATGCAAAGAAAACAATGAAAAAAAAAAGCAAAGTAAAACACTACATAGAATTCTGGAGAGTGTCCTTTTGGCAATTCACAGTAGTAATATACGCTTAGGGGAGAGAAATTAGGATGGAATAGTAGAAGGTGATAAGAAGTTACGTAAAGTGGTAGAGGCGATAGGATAGCCAGGTGAAGATTACAAAGTGAAGATGAGTAGAGAATCTGTACAGACAGGGGTGGAGAAAGAAAAACACAAACAAAACTGAATCCACAGGTTTTAGAAGAGTAGGCCCCCTTTCTCCCCATGGTTAAACAGAACAGAATATCAAACTTCAAAAGCTATAGCTAGCATATCAAATGATGCAAAGTCAGGCTTCAAACGTGGCTGCACACCGAGTAATTAATTTCAGCTCTCCCAGTGTCTCCAGTACTATAGACTCTCTCAAGCATACCCACACACCATCACAACCCTATAATCCACAAACTATAACTGAAAAATAAAGACAAGATAAAATGGTTACTCCACAGTTACGATATTTCCCTGAACCTAAAACTTGGAGGTGACATTCACCAGAACTGTGGCCCAACCACACCCTCTCACCCACTCCACTCTACTTCTTTACCCTCTCCACTCTTCCTGCACAATACACCACCACAGATTCCTCCTCTATACACATTGTGCATATGCACAATATTAGAAGCATATGTAACATTGTACCAGAATTCCAGGTCTGGCTCACCCTGTACACACCAGACACTATTACCATAACTGAAACAAGGCCAAAAAGGGAAACTAAAATAATGAAATTCTACTGCCAGAATTGAATTTAATCAGGACTGGTGGAGCTGCAATAGTCTAGAAAAATATTCTATGGCTCACCCAATCATCTCAAAAACTGTCCACTTTGGCAAGGCTGAAATCCTCAAGTCTATTCTCAAACTTAGACATAAAATCCAATCCTAACTCTGCAGAAGAAGACTTTGTCTGCTGGTTCTCATCCATCATTCCACAACTAATAATAGGCGATTTCAATACTAACTGGTTCTCAATCTCCTCCGACACCTCAACCCATGCCATAAACATATATGGACTTACACAGCTGATCACAACTTCAACTCATCTCAACAATAGGAACAAGGGAACCATAACTCATTGGACCCTTATCTCTATCTCAAGCAAAATTGATACCTCAGGTATCCTCCCAGACTGTTTAAGTTATCACTTACCATAAGAAACCAAACTAAATTTCCAAAGGTCCTTTTTTTTTTTGGTCATTTCGGCTTTTCCCGGTTAGGGGTCTCCACAGCAGAATTCCAGTCCGCTAACGATTGGCAGTCAATTTTTATGATGCAGAGTTGCCAGCCCAACGCCCAACCTTTAGCAAAGGCACACCCATACACGCATGTCTTTCGGAGGTCACTCGACCACAGGGAGGACATGCAGACTCCACACAGAAGGCACTCCAGCCGAGAATCGAACAGGAGAACCTCTTGCTGTGAGGCAACAATGCTACCGCTGCATAATTTCCAAAGGTACTATTTTAGTATAATGCAGAACCTCTCAAAATTCCCAGACAGACACTCGCCTCCTGCCATAAACTTTATAATTGGAATCATCTAAAAACATCCAACACAGACGTGGTATCTTACATTAATGCTATTTCTAAACATATTAAACTGCCCACACTTTGCTCCCTGGCTGTCCAGAAGTACAAAACCTCTCAGGAGACACAGGCACAGCCTGAAAAATATGGGGCAAGAGCAAAAGTCACAGCTTGACAAATTTATAGGAATCAATCCAGACTAACCTTGAAAAAACATATCAAACCTGGAGAACACCAAACACATGCTGGTCTTCTACAAATCATCTATTTAATCCCAGCTATACAATCACCTACACTTAAATCCTATAGCATCTAAAAAATGTTGCTAATGCCTTTAACATCTATTATAGTTGGTCTCCTTCTCAGTCAAAAGCACTTTCCAAACCAAACATTTATACCTCAAACTCCCTTCCCATGGTTTCTCATTCCAACCTGTCCCCACCACTACCATAAAAAAGACTTTTACTAGGCCCAACTCCTCTAACTCCTGACAACCCACTAAGTGAATATCTTCAAACAGAAACTGAAGTTACAGCCTACCCAATCCCAACTGTAATAAAACCACTCTCCCTAATCGCAATAAAAACATTTTATCAGTGAGTCTTATGGCCCACTCCAAATGGAAAAAAATACTACATTCTTAAATACGTAACGGTGGTCACTCAACCAAGCTTACTAAATATAGGCCCACTGCCACCCTCATCCCCCTTTATATATTTTTTGTAAAATAGTTCCTTGGCCTTATGTTTCAAACTTGCTGTAGTACATTAATGCTGTTGGAGAAAGCATTTTACATCCAAAATATAACACTTCAAAAAATATCCCAGTATTTGCTTTATTTTTGCTCCCTTACTCCTAAAACGTTTGGTTTGTTGAAAACTGAAGTTACTAAATAATGACCTGCATTTAAAGTTTTTTGAGCCTCCCCCCTCAAGTCCAAAGACATGAAAATCTCTTTAATGCTGATGCCAGTGATCAATCTCACTCACTTTCTGTCTCGGACACACACACACACACACACACAGACCTCTGCTTCAGTAAATGCATGTGCCAACACCAAATTATTTAAAAATAGGTTTCTATTTTGAGCCTTTGTCCCATTTATTTTAGACTTATCCAGATAACTTGAACCTAAAGGTCAAGAAGTACGCAAACTGCTGCTGCCAACAGGGGATCACTCTATCACTCACTCCTAAAAACTTATGGTGGTAGAAGAGAGGGTACCGCAAAAGCATTTATATATATCAAAAAGAGTAAAATGTCAGCATACTCTGTTAGTAAACAAATGTATACAAGGAACTCATGTGTTTCCAGACACACACACGTATACAAGGAATTCAATGTTTCCACAGACACACAAATGTATACAAGGAATTCAATGTGTCCACACACAGACGCACAAATGTATACAAGGAATTCAATGTTTCCACACAAAGATACACAAGGAATTCAATGCTTCCACACACAGCTAATACTTATGGAGGTAGAAGAGGGGGTACCCCAAAAGCATTTATATATGTCAAACAAATCAGTAAAATATCAGCATACTCTGTTAGGAAACAAATTTATACAAAGAGTTCAGCGTTTCCACAGACAGACACAAGCAAACAGACACAGAGCTAAAACTTATGGAGGTAGAAGAGGGGGTACCCCAAAAGCATTTACATATGTGCCAAACAAATCAGTAAAATATCAGCATATTCTGTTAGGAAACAAATGTATACATACAAGGAATTCAATGTTTCTGCACAAGCACAGAGCCAAAATGTATGCAGGTAGTAGAGGGGGTACCCAAAACCATTTATATAATGTTAAAAAAAAAAAAAAAAAAAAAAAGTAAAATGTCGGCATGCTCTCTTAGGAAACAAATGTATACAAGGAACTCAGCGTTTCCACAGGCATGCACGCATACGCACATACACATGCACAGAGTTAAAAACTTATGGAGGTAGAAGGGGTACCCAAAAAGCATTTATATGTCAAAAAAGTTAGTAAAATATCAGTATACGTTGTTAGGAAACTAATGTACGCAAAGAATTCAGTGTTTGCACAGACACACACTTTTCTGTTTCATTTATTTTTTTACACTTGCTAAACAGCAAAAGCACTGCTTAGCAAGTCTAAACTAGCTCAATTGATCTCTCTCTCTTACTCTCACACATGCATACATTCTCACAGGACACAGGCATGCACACACTAATTTCTTTTTTCTTTTACACTCGCTAAACAGCAAAATTGCTATTTAGAGAGCGGAAAATAATGGTGTCACGTCGTCGTTTTTCAGTCCAAGCTCCACTGTAGCTTAATATGCTGTTGCAAAGCAGGTGGGCTCATTTTTCATCAGGTATTACCTGTAGATTAACACCCTGTTGAAGAACTTTTGTTCTCCAATCAGGGTGCAATCTACAGATTGCCCATTCTCTAAAGGCCTTTAAAATACTGCTAAAGTCTTACCCAACACCTAGCTCTGCAAATGCGCTCCACGTGGAGCGTGTTAGCCTCCAACTACATTCACCATCTATCCCCTCCACAATCTCCTACGGTCTCTGCTGTTGACCATTTCCCCCCTTCTTTCTCAATTCTTACCAACCTCTAGCTTTCTTTCATATTCTCCTTCCACTTCAAATATGGTCTTTCTGTACTGCTACAATTCATGTTTTAGCTCTCAGTCGTTATAGTACTCTCCTGTAAGACATGGTGTGTTTAGAGAATATCAAAATTCTCTGACTGCACCTACATTTACTGTTTATTGAATCTGAAATGTACTCAATTCACTGAAAATGATGTAAATGATACCTTATATTACGGTCATTTTTATTGCTCTGTGCATATACTTTTGTATTAAGATCACCCAGGCCTCTGCTGAAAATGGGACATATGCCCAGTCAGATTTTCCAAGTAAACAAAAACAATACATTAAACAAAAATAAACTAAAAAACAATGAGGCAAAATGTTCCATAACCACCATCGCTTTTAAAAAAGTTGACAAAATAATGCGTTTTCTGAAGATTAAAAAGTTACTAAATGGTTTGAAATTACACAGGTATGTCTATCTGCACACTTATTTCTGAATTTAATTTACTTTCTCGCAGCCACAATTATGCTAGAAGCATAACTTTCCTCTTCAAAATAAAGTAAAGACCAACATCTGGGGATTTCAAACATGCCTGCCACAGACAGGCAAAGCTACTTCAAGATTATAATTAATGACAATTTATAAGAAAGAAACTACCTTAACAGAACAGTGCATCCGTAATGAGAAATGCAGAAAAATTGGCAGAAATTAAGGAGAGGTTTGATTTTCTTTTTTCTCTCAGAGCCAAAACGTATGAGGGTAGAAGAGGGGATCCTCCAAAAGCATTTACATATGTCAAAAGACAGTATACTCCATTAGGAAGTAAATGTACACAAGGATTTCAATGTTTCCATGTCCTCCCAACACTCCTGCATGCTTAATGCAACATACAGAAGCCAGCATTTCACACCAAAAACACTGACTAACTGTTCACGACCACACTGCACATCAGTGCAATGCCTAAGCAGAAAGCTATAAAGGTTTCCTGTGCTCATGTTTTTCCATGTTTGCTCACTATATTATGCAATGTACATCCATAATAATTAATCATACTCTGCCTGCGTTTAACTTTAAGTCCATCCTATTCTGCACTTTGTATCCTGGTCATAACTGAAAAAAAAAGTTATTACCAGATCACTCACCTAGTTATCAGAGAGTAAAACAGAAACAAAAACAAAACATGTTTAATGTACATATCTATGCATCCACATATATGATCTAGATATACGTGTATGCCAAGTGTGCATGTCTAATGCACATACATGTATCAAAAGAAAACGTGAACTAAAACAGCAGAGTATGCCAAGTGTGCATGTCGAATGCACACACATGTATCAAAAGAAAACGTGAACTAAAACAGCAGAGTAATATATTAAAAGGTTTCCTTTTTCTGGCCTTTGTCTGTTCAGCATAAGTGGATTGTTTGGCTATACATAGGATTGTTTGGCTATACATAGGAAACAAAGGGCTTAATACCGAGCTCGATATCATTAAACATTAGGTTGACTGCAAAATATCACAAAAAATACAAACCGAAGGATAAAAAAGGTCGCACTGAAAAACTGTTCAGTAAAAACAAAAAGTTCCAGACCAACTAAAGATTCTTCACTGTGTAAGATCTTAAACAAACAAAAAAAATGAAAAAGGTGAAACTTGTCAAGTTTACAGGTACTGAAGTTTGGATTTACTGAAAGTAAGTAGTCATGGGCATTCAGAAGCCATGTAGCTGAAAGTACTGGTATGTCCTTAAAAGATCATCTGCATATATCACAAGGGCCTTTGCTACAGGACATTTAATGCATTACACGGTAAAGACTCCAGCTTGTCGGGGGCATTCTTGTAGTATATATTTTACACACACAATGTATATATACCTATACATTTTCTATGATTTTAATGAAGACCAGAATTTCACAACATAGTGACCCACAAGGACAAAATACATACAGTAGAGAGTCAATTATCCAAACTAATTTGGACCTAGGGTAGCTCAGATAATCAAACATATAATTTAACCAGAAATCTCATTTTTTTTTCTGCATGCAGGAATACCCTTTTCAACCATTCAGTGATTTCAGTGGACAATAAAAAATATTTTTCAAACACGAGCTGGCTACAATCTCAAACAACATGCTCAAACGAATATGTATAAAGTTTACATATTTAGACATGAATTTTTGTACCTGAAAACTTGGAAGGCTGGTTCGGATAAATCGACTCAGCTGTAAAAATGAAACCTTCCTACCAATGCAGACCCAGGAATGAGTGCTACCATGTGTCCTGCAGGGGGCATTGTCCAGGAGTTTGATATGAGGGTTTCAACACTGTAGTCTTAACAGTCCAATTACTGTGGGATTCCAGCCTCTATGAGATGGTGTTCAGTAAAGAGAGTAAGTTAATGTTGCGATTGTGTGTTTGTGTATGTATGTATGGAATATAAAATGTGTCAAAGGAAAAGTAAAAACAAAGAAATAAAAGTTGTCTGTGTAAATGCTAACAGTTTAGCTTGTGTAAAGGACACCAAGTTACCACTGTTTATTACAAGAAAAGAAATAGATACTTTTTTTTATTCAGTTGTTGTCCTGCAGGACAAATGTAGCTGTACAAGTTTCAAGGAAGACTGCGGGGGGGCTGCATCTTGCTTGGTAAACAGTGATGTTGAAGGTTTTTCAGGATTAGGTGGAACAGAGTAATATTATACAAGGTACAGAGATATTTAGGAAAAAAAAATCAATATGGAAAAAAGAAAAACTACAGTATATACACAAAATATTTTAAAAGGATACTGACAGCAGGAATGTTTCTTTCACACAAGAAAAAAATATGCTAATAAAAATGGACATAACACACAAAAGTTACGCTTCCACAGCGTTTGCTAACAATGAGTCAATAACACATAGTAACTACAAGCACAAGTTTTTCTTCCACCTATGATATTGGTTTTAAAGGGGAGCTAAGCTAATGGGTTATCCAGCCACAGAACACTAGTGAGTGATGAATCCATTAACAAAGATTATACTAAGGAAATAATATGCAAGTACATAAAAGTGGTGTGTGTTGGTGTGGCAGGAAGCCTAACTAGGAATACTGGAACCATGTAAAGAAAATATTTGCTACTTTCCACCTAAAGAGGGAATGCCAAGACTGTGCAGAAATACAAGGGAAATCATATAAGTTTATTTCTTTACTTTTACAGAATGTACCTGATTCTTCTTATATGCTATGGAGCTCAGACCAAATACATCAACAGAAAAGTCTGTCCACTCTGGGGGACTTTTTTTTTTTTTGGTATATGCTCGATTTACAATGGGCACACTGATGCACATTTTTAATACTAATGAAAAGTCACTGCATAATTACAGTTACTTCACGTCTACAGCAGTCACTAGTAAAAAGACATGTGAAATGAAGATTAGTGTATGTTAGATAGTAATAGGATACTGGAACAGTGGTAGCGTGAGGAATGGAGAACTAGGGAAAGATAACAGGCATGACTGATGGAGTAAAGTCACAACTGATAAAGGATCTAGAAAATTGTTTGTGGTGGTACACAAATGTTTGTATAACAATATACAATAAAAAGGTACTTTGTTGTACATTTATGACATTGGCTACACAGTCTAATATCTGGGTAAAAGAAAAGTAAGCGCAGGCAACACAAAAGATGTGGAGAGTTAAATAAAAATCGTATACTGTGAATATAAAAAGTTTACACCCTGTTAAAACGCCATGTTTTTATGATATAAAAAAATGAGACCACAATAAATCATTTCAAAACTTTTATCACATTTAATGTGACCTATAACCTGTACAACTCAATTGAAAAACAAACAAATCTGTTAAGAGTAAAAATAAAAAAAAAAACGTACAATAAGCTGGTTGCATAACTGTGCACACCCTTAAACGAATACTTTGTTGAAACACCTTTTGATTTAAATTACAGTATTCAGTCTTCTTGGGTACACACCTACCATCAATTAAAGAGACTCTGGTTAACCCTAAATAAAGTTCAACTGTCCTAGTAGGATTTTCCTGACATTTACACAGTTGCCTGCTATAGCAAAAGCCATGGTTCGCAGAGAGAGCTTGCAAAGCATCAAAGAGATCTCACTGTTGAAAGGTATCATTCGGGAGAAGGGTACAAAAGTTTTCACAGCATTGGATATACCATGGAACACAGTGAAGACAGTCATCAAAAAGTGGAGAATATATGGGACAACAGTGACGTTGCAAAGAACTGGACTTCCCTACAAA
Organism: Protopterus annectens; assembly: GCF_019279795.1. Taxonomy (NCBI): domain Eukaryota; kingdom Metazoa; phylum Chordata; order Ceratodontiformes; family Protopteridae; genus Protopterus; species Protopterus annectens. The sequence continues at coordinate 1,210,074,973 of NC_056727.1, forward strand.
ATTGATGAAATGACAAGACAAAAACTGGTCAGGGAGGCTGCCAAAAGACCTACAGCAACAGTGAAGGAGTTGTAGTACACAACCAGTACTTTCCAGAAATTCCTGCATGTGACAACAATCTCACGTATTCTCCATGTCTGGGCTATGAGGTAGGGTTGCAAGATGGAAGCATTTTCTTACAAAGAAAAACATCCAGCCCAGCTAAAATTTGCGAATCAATACATCAAGTCTCCGAAAAGCATGTGGGAAAATATGTATTATGGTCTGATGAGACCAAGGTTGAACTTTTTGGCCACAATTCCAAAAGCTGCGTTTTGTCCCAAAAACAACACTTTGCATCACCAAAAGAACACCATTCCCACAATGAAGCATGGTGCTGGCAGTATCATTATTTGGGGGTGCTTTTCTTCAGTGCTTTTCTTCAGCTGAAACTGGGGCTTTAATCAAAGTGGACAGAATTATGAACAGTTCCAAATACCAGTCACTTTTGGCCCAAAACCTTCAGGCGTCTGCTAGAAAGCTGAAGGTGAAGAGGAAATTCACCTTTCAACACAACAATGACCCCAAGCATACATCCAAATCAACAAAAGAATGGCTTCACCAGAAGAAAATTACAGTTTTGGAATGGCTCATCCAGAGCCAACATAAATCCAATAGAAAATCTGTGAGGTGACCTGAAGAGGGCTGTGCACAAGAGATGTCCTCGCAATCTGACAGATTTAGAGTGCTTCTGCAAGGAAGAGTGGGCAAATATTGCCAAGTCAAGATCTGCCATGCTGACATACTCCTACCCAAGAAGACTAAATGTTGTAATTAAATCAAAAGGTGCTTCAAAAAAGCATTAGTTTAAGGGTGTGCACACTTATGCAACCAGCTTATTGTACATTTTTTTAGTTTTTTAAATGTTTTCCCCTAACAGATTTGCTTTGTTTTCAATTGAACTGTATAGGTTACAGGTCACATTAAAGGTGGGAAAAGTTTTGAAATGATTTACTGTGGTCTCATTTTTTTATCACAAAAACCTGGCATTTTAACAAGGGTGTGTAAACTTTTTTATATCCACTGTACCATGTAATTTTTCTTATACAAAGGAGCTTGGAGTATTTAAGGGGGTCAAGACCTGGGCCTGACTAACTTATCTCCTCCTCCTCCTTGCTGCTCCCATTAGGGGTCGCCACAGCAGATCAACGGTTTCCATTTCTTCCTGTCCTCTGCATCTTGCTCTGTCACACCAACCACCTGCATGTCCTCTCCCATCACATCCATAAACTGTATCTTAGGCCTTCCTCTTTTTCTGTTTCCTGGTAGCTTCATCCTTAGCATCTTTTTCCCAATATACTCTGCATCCCTCCTCAGCACATGTCCAAACCAACGTAATCTTGCCTCTCTGGCTTTGTCTCCAAACCTTCCAACCTGGGCTGACCCTCTAATATACTTATTCCTAATCCTGTCCATCCTCATCACACCCAGTGCAAATCTTAACATCTTTAACTCTGCCACGTCAAGCTCAGACTCCTATCTTTTTGTCAATGCCACTGTCTCCAACCCATAACACATAGCTGGTCTCACTACCATCTTGTAAACCTTCCCTTTCACTCTTACTGGTACTCGTCTGTCACAAATCACTCCTGACACTCTTCTCCACCCACTCCATCCTGCTTGTACTCTCTTCTTCACCTCTCTTCCACACTCACCATTACTCTGAACTGTTGATCCCAGGTATTTAAAGTCATCCACCTTCGCCACCTCTACTCCCTGCATCCTCACCATTCCTCTATCCTCCCTCTCATTCACACACATATATTCTGTCTTAGTCCTGCTGACCTTCATTCCCCTTCTCTCTAGAGCATATCTCCACCTCTCCAGGGTCTCCTCCACCTGTTCCTTACTCTCACTACAGATCACAATGTCATCTGCAAACATCATAGTCCACGGGGACTCCTGTCTGATCTCGTCTGTCAACCTGTCCATCACCATTGCAAATAAGAAAGGGCTCAGAGCTGATCCTTGAGGTAATCCCACCTCCACCTTAAACGCATCAGTCACTCCCACCGCAGACCTCACCGCTCTCACACTACACTTGTACATATCCTGTACCACTCTTACATACTTCTCTGACACTCCTGACTTCCTCATACAATACCACAACTCTTCTCTAGGCACCCTGTCATATGCTTTCTCTAAATCCACAAAGACACAATGCAACTCCTTCTGACCTTCTCTGTACTTCAACACTCTCAGAGCAAACATCGCATCCGTAGTGCTCTTTCCTGGCATGAAACCATACTGCTGATCACTAATCATCACCTCCCTTCTTAACCTAGCTTCCACTACTCTTTCCCATAACTTCATGCTGTGACTGATCAATTTAATCCCTCTGTAGTTACTACAGCTCTGCACATCACCACTATTCTTAAAAATCAGTACCAAAACACTTTTTCTCCATTCCTCAGGCATCCTCTCACTTTCCAAGATTTCATTAAACAAACAATCTAGTTAAAAACTCCACTGCCACTTCACCTAAACACCTCCATGCTTCCACAGGTATGTCATCTGGACCAACAGCCTTTCCGTTCTTCATCCTCTTCATAGCCATCCTTACTTCCTCCTTGCTAATCCATTGCACTTTATGATTCACTATCTGCACATCAACCTTCTCTCCCTCTCATTCTCTTCATTCATCAGCCCCTCAAAGTACTCTTTCCATCTACTCAACACACTCTCCTCGCTTGTGAGTATGTTTCCCTCATTATCCTTTATCACCCTTACCTGCTGCACATCTTTACTAGCTCCTTTTCTCCCTCCTTAGTGTCCAACCTTTTATACAACTCTTCATACACCTTATCCTTAGCCACCTCTCTTTGCCATGCACCTCATCTCCTTATACTCGTCTACTTTCTTCATCTCTCTGACAATCCCACTTCTTCACCAACCTCTTTCTCTGTATACTCTCCTGTATTTCTTCATTCCACCACCAGGTCTCCTTGTCCTCCTTCCTCTTTCCAGATGTCACACCAAGCACCTTTCTAGCCATCTCTCTTACTAGCTCTGCTGTAGTTACCCAGCTATTTGGTAACTCTTCACTGCCACCCAGTGCCTGTCTTAACTCTTCCCTGAACATCACCTCACAATTACCCTTTTTCAATTTCCACCATTTGATCATTGGTGCTGACCTCACACTCATCCTCCTCTTCTTGATCATCAGTGTCATCCTACAAACCACCATCCTATGCTGCCTAACTACACTTTCCCCTGCCACCACTTTACAGTCTCCAATCTCCTTCAGACTGGCCCTTCTACACAAGATATAATCCACCTGTGTGCATCTTCCTCCACTCTTGTATGCCACCCTATGCTCCTCCCTCTTGTTAAAATACGTATTCATCACTGCCATGTCCACCTTTTCGCAAAATCTACTACCATCTGACCTACTGCATTCCTTTGCTTAACACCATACCTACCCATCACTTCCTCATCCCCTCTGTTCCCTTCACCAACATGCCCACTGAAATCTGTTCCAATCACCAGTCTCTCATCCTTGGATACAGTCATCACCACTTCATCCAACTCACTCCAAATTCTTTCTCATCCATCGCACACCCAACTTGTGGAGCATATGCACTAACAACATTCATCATTACACCATCAATTTCCAGCTTCATAAACATCACTCTATCCGACACTCTTTTCACCTCCAAAACACTCTTGGCATACTGTTCCTTCAGGAAAATGCCTACATCATTTCTCCTCCCATCCACACCATAAAACAATTTGAAACCGCCTCAGATACACCTAGCCTTGCTCCCCTTCCATCTTGTCTCTTGCACACACAATATACCAACCTTCCTTCGGTCCATCATATCAGCTAGCTCTCTCCCTATACCAGTCATACTGCCAACATTCAAAGTTCCGACCCTCACTATCACAGTCCTAGTCTTTACCTGCCTTCGGGCATGCCTTCCCCCTTTTCTCCTCCTTCGGCCAACAGTAGCCCAATTTCCACCAGCACCCTGTTGGCCAACAGTAATGGCGGCAGTCATTGTTAACCCGGGCCTCGACCGATCCGGTATGTATATCTGTACTGTTGTCTGCATGTATGATTTGGCAAAAGTTTACGCCGGATGCCCTTCCTGATGCAACCCTCCCCATTTATCCAGGCTTGGGACCGGCACAAAGAATGCACTGGCTTGTGCATCCCCTGCAGTCCATTACAGCAAAAAAAAAAAAAAATTAGAACTGAAACAGAAACATTTTAACAAACAGCACAGAAAGAAGTGAAATTTTTAATATTACAGCCATCCATTTAGAGTGCACAACATTACTGAACTGTTCAGGATCAAATTTCTTCACATTTCTTGAACAGAACTGCTCGTTTAAGGATAAAAACAAAAAACTGCTATGAAGAGTCAGCCACCACATAATAATCAATAATCCTGTTAGGAGCAGATGCATAGATAAACTTGAATATTGCTCAGTCAGTTCTTACAGAGAAACAAAATATGTACAAATATAAATCTATAGTTCTGAATAACATCCATCTTTTGGCAACTTCCACGCTGTTCAGATCAATCATTTCAGAATTGACAGTGACAACATGCTACTGCAGGACCACTTTAGCAGCTGAAACATGGGAAGAGGGTAATGCAGACACAGACAACACAGAATAAGCTAGCTCCTTGTGCGCACAGATGAGCTGCATGTTGGGAAAGTAACATGTGACAAATGCAGCAATGAAAGAGCTGGTGATAGTTAGGTTTCCCCATCAAAGCACATGTTGCCACACTGAGATGGATCACTTCCTAAACCTGAAAGGTCTCATATGATCCCATTTTCTGACAGCCATGATGTCAGGTACACAATGCGTAACCCAGATTTGTAACCAATGCTATATCTTCTTGAAACATCTTCCATAGTTGCATTAATATGCACCATTCCCACACCCAGACGTTTACATTATCAATCACTATGGAAGATGTTTAGATGTCTCCAGATAGTAAACTAAATAATGTGAAGGATCCAACATGAGTGGTACTTTCTAATATATCTATGCAAGACCTGTGACAGGAGTGATGCAAGATCCATGAGTGGAATTTTAAATCTATAACTTTGGGAGTGTTCTGTTCCATTCTTTGGCAGATGAAAGCTTTCAGCATATACTGTATTGCTCACGGCGGAGGTGACCAGTTTAGAAGCAAGCACTATAAGGGCTAATGCTGCATATGAGCTAGCCACATGTAAAATGCCAAATCATAAACCTTTTATGTAATAATATAACTATTTTGTAATAGCTTATGAAGAAATGTTCAAGTAAAAAAGTGCAGCCTGAGTCAGTACATGAAACACACTATGAAGGATGGTTGGGATATGGAAGAGAACCATCTATTCTTCTGTACCCCCCTTTCTAAATCCCCACCAAGCACCACATGGCGTATGCTGCATCCAAGAAAGGCCAGCATTTATACTACATTAATATTACTGTACTATTACTTCCTAGTATTACAGTAATGCACAAAACAAAAATATTGATATACCCTCAAGAATTCAAGAACTCTACTACCCACGGGAAAGTATTCTTAAATACATTTTCAGATGTGACAGCAAATGCTGAGTTCTATACACTGTGATTCTGTACCTACTACTTGAGAATGGCATAAGAAAATAACGGACACCAATCTCTGAAGCCCATTTCTCCTGCGTTCTCCTACAGGTTCATAAACATAAGTTTAATGAGGAGGTTGGTCAGGGGTTGATGAACTTTTTCCTTTATACAAATGAGATTATGTTTTTTATTTAAATAGTCAAAATACAAAAACAAATTCTGGATGGTCAGTAAAATAATAGCATCACAAGCATGAATTTTAGCTATCAACTTAGGTTAGAAAACAAATACAGGACAAAATTAAACAAGGGGTGGGCAAGGAGGACTGGGATGGAAGTGGATAAAGAATGTACAGCTGTGGTATGTGGTGTGGAAGAAAACTGGAAATCTCAGCAAAAAACGAATAAAGACATCCTGAGAACTGCTGCACCAACGCCCCCTTAAAAACATAACAATAATCTAAACTGACAGTCTAAAAGTACAGGCTAAATGGGAAACTTCCCAACAGCCAGTAAAATTATATTCTTCTAAGGTAGTAAGTGCCTACCCCAAAGCAAAACATGGGAAGCCATCAATACAAATCAAAATCAACATCACAAAGTCCATGACAAGATAAGGTGACAAACATGAAGGGCTAATAAAAGGATGATGCAATATCCTGCTAAAGAAGAGAGCAGGAGCTAAAAACAGATGCGGGTTCTAGACAGCAGCACTTTTAAGGTAAAGAATACATGAGCTTTAAGGCATTTACTAGTTCAACAAGACGAACACCCTTCTATGCATATACACCTAATCTCTCCAAGCATAATGAGACTACAGTGTATAGTCTGTTTGCATATATTTTTTGTAAAGTCAGCACTCTGCTTTCTGGAAAAAAAGGACAACAATAATAAAACACTGGTAAGAAATTAAAAGCTCCGATACAGATTTGTACAATTTATGCAAGTTTTCATAATTCAATTACAGGAGTAGCTTTACCACTGTACATTTATTTATTTATGATCCTATGATTTGCAGTCAAGTGTGCTACTGCGACAAGCACATTTTAGCATTAAAAATAATATGACATTGCACAGTTTTATTATGATAATGCCAATCTGTATAATTCCAACAATAAATAAAGTAGTTCTACAGCCAACTTCAGCTGCACAGCCTTTGCGAACACACAAAACAATAGAACAGGCATCCAAAATTTGTTATGAATTTTGAACTTCTTTAAAGAAAACAGAAAAAAGCAAAACACAGAACTTAAAACAAACTGATGGTAAACAGCCTTCTACTCAACACAGTAGACAAAACTTACAACCGTCAAAATTATAAATAAAAAATACCACACCAAACATGAAGATTTATAGCACCTATTAAGCAAGTCCACCATTAAAAAAGGAGAACATGTTTTACTTAATAGTTGTAACTTTAATTTCAGCTGCACAAACTTTTACGAACTACAAGCACTGGAAATCATGTGACAGTTTCTAGACTTCAGAAGGTGACTGCACTTCATAGTTCAGACAGATAATGCACAAGAAAATTTGTAACAAAACTAAATCGGTACCCTAAAAGAATTAAGAAAGATACCCCCAAATCCTCTGACGAGAGTGCCCAACAAAGAAAATATAGCAAAATTTTACATACAAAGGGCAAATTAAGTTCTAGACATAATTGCTTATGTATTCTCAAACTTTTCTCCAGCAAGTGAAAATTGCTTCATATAGCAGTTTTTTTTTTTGTTTTTAATCAGTGTATCAGCCCTGCCTGTTTCAAAACTTGTAACACTAGTGCTAATGACAACAAGATCGCTTATGCTGCCATAACTGTATGTATTTTACACCCACAACTAAGGCAGGAAGTTAAGAGAAGTGGAATGTCTTCTGAATCATTAAAGAATGTCCCCCCAAAAAAATGACAAGCAACTTTTTAAAACACCCCAGGCAACATTATCGACATTACCTAACAAAACCACTGTAACCATATTCAAGTCAGGTGAAAGCATTTCCCCACTCCAATTCTAATATATAAACTGAAGATTTAAATTCAATGTTCTTCCAAAGTATGCAATACACACCTACCTAACGAACCTGAATAATCGGTTGCTTATGGACAATAAGAAACTGAATATTTTATTTTTTTTTTTAAAGAACTATTTATCACAATATACACAAAAGTAAGGCAAACAAAAAAGAAACTGAAGTCACTGACATAAAACCATAAGCACAATCCTAAAAGTTACACAACCACCATCAACTACTGGATTTTCAATTTCACATTCTCATAACAGGGTAGGACAGTGCAAAAAGAAATGTTATAACAACTCCCATAATAAATTCCTTTTGCACAAGTTATTCAACTTTTCCAAACCTACATTTGGCTCAATTTGTCCACTTCTGCATGATGTTGTTCATAGCCCCACACATACAAATAAAACAAACATGCACAGACCTTCAGCCTGGAACTGTGCATCACATGCTGTAGATAACTTTCCCTAAAGTCAGGCACATACCCCTTAATTTACACTCAAAACTCCACAAAGATAAATAGTTAATCCTTTTTAAATACTCCTACTCCAATCAATGGCAAACAATACTGCCAAAACAATCAGGAGTGGCACACATTACTATCCCTTCAATCACCCAAGATACAGGACATTAAGGGCAGTACTGCAAATCAAGTCAAGATAAATGTTCTAACTACACCTTAATAACCCTAACACAAATGAAGAACTGATTCACCCATTTTATAATACACTCCTCTAGCCCCCAAACATCAAGAACAGCCACCTACTATTCAGCATGCACAGCTAGGGTTGCCACCTTTTCAAATGGCCAAAGTGGGACATTTTTGGCACAAACATCAGATTTTACAGGCTGACACATACCCACGGTCAGTACAAAGGATATAACTTAACTTTTTTGCCTAAATAAAAGCTTATTCTTGTAGCATTTTAGTTGCTTATTCTGTTTCTTATAACATTTAGGTATTTTAGTTACAGAATAACTGTTTTATGCAAATATTACATAAAATATAGGAAATAATTTTGTCCTAAAATCTCAGGACATTTGACATTTTTACAATTTTTTGTCAGGACATAACTGCCCAAATAGGAACTGTCCCTCGCAAAGTGGGACAGGTGGTAACCCTATGCACAGCCTTATGGTAAAATTACTAAGCAGACTACCTAACCTCCCACACACAAGCAAGGGACACCATCCCAAAGAATGAATACGCTGAGGCTCCCAGATGACTCAAACCTAGACGATGTCTTCCAATCATTGTTTTCTAAGCACAATACCATCCGTGGGCCCGGATCACCCTGTCCACCAGCCGACACACAGGCCCGCTTAGAATGGAAAATATTTCAGGCAGTGGGGTCAAAGCTGACATACTGGAGACAATCCTGACACCAGTTCCACTCTCTTACCTTTTCACACCTCTTGCAATCACCGAACAGCAAATTCTCCCACCAACCGGAATTTCTGTGATAGCAGTGCACGCGCCAGCGCTCGAAACCAACCGTCGCGCACCAGTTTCTTAGAAGGTGCGCGCTCAACAACGAGTTTCTGTTCCTAGCCGCACCAGCACAACATGAAACGAAGTAACACACTATTACTCCACCCCTAATATTATGAAGTGACGTTAGCGTGGTCAGCGGTAGCGCCATAGTGCTTACGGCATTTGCTGTTCTTATTATTTTTACATTTTTCTACGTTTTCTCAAGTAGTATTTAAAAAGGGAGGTTTGACAAATCAAGACACGTTCATTTATTTAACAGTGGAGATTGTCTTCGGCATTACTATTTAAGCTGTTCTGTTTAACAGTGGAATTATGTATAACTGTGCTTTATTAAGGAGCCAAATGAAAATTAGATTGTTTCTGTAATTTGTAGGCGTGTTTGGTAGTTGTACCTCTCAGTTGTCTTTGATTTTCTAGGATGTATCTGATTTTGCCTCAACATTTCATGGCACTCGTCATAAAATGATTTGTAAGGCAAGATAGTGAGAGCTAACATCATTAACCTGTGTCACATAGTATTGTTAAATGTCAGTCAATATAAACTGTTATAGTGTAACCACTTTTTGAATAAATGGTGTCAGTGGCTCTGTGCCATTCTCCCCGATTTATTTGCCGTTTGCTCCGATTCTTCAGTAAAAAAAGAGAGCCACAGACAGAGTCCTCTTATTTCCCTTCCCCCAGTGTGAACAATGTTCATTTCCAGAGTGTGTCTGACCAGCCTCTTCAGTCTTCAGGAAGAGAAAACTGCCCATCACAAAAGGCTGTCAAATCCAAATAATAGCTTTTATGCCCATTTCTAAACTGTTGTTTTGTCCCATGTGTGTGTGTGTGTGTGTGATTATATGTATATATACATACATATATATGTGTGTGTATGTATGTATATATATGTGTGTATATATATATATATATATGTATGTGTGTGTGTGTGTATGTATATATGTATGTGTGTATGTATATATGTATGTGTGTGTATATATATATATATATATATATAGTCTGTATGTATATATATATATATATATGTGTGTGTGTGTGTGTGTATGTATGTGTATATATATATATATAATATATATATATATATATATATATATGTGTATGTGTATATATATATATATATATATATATATATATATATGTGTGTGTGTGTGTGTGTGTGTGTAATAGAACCATTACTCCAATTCTCCAGTTGTGAAGCTATTAAAATGAAGTGCTTGTGTACAACACCATCCATTTAGTGTGTCTAAAAATACTAAAGCAAAAGAAAACGTGCTTTTATGCACAAGTGCAAGATAGATCCTGATGTAGGTGTATCTCCAATCAACCATACCTAGAAATTGTTGTGTTAATACTGGGAGGGAGCTGTTGAACCCCCCCCCCCCCCCAAATGGAGACATGGCAAGAGGGAGGCAGATACAGTTGATCAGACAAGCAGTATGACTCCATAACTGGACATGTCCATTATGAGATTTGCAGTGATGCACACATTTCTTGAATTCCTCTTTCCATTTCATGGGGGTGGTAGTAAAATAATACTCTTAACTAACCTCACCATGTGTAGTGCATCCTTCCACTGCCCCTAATTTTCATTGGCATCCTTGATGTAGGCTCAAAATTTTGATCTGCCTTTAATAAAAATTATAATCTTGAACATAAGACATTTTAGTGCTTGCCCTAGCACACGCATATAAAACTTTTCCATAGAGCATATCCATTCCAGCACTCCTCCTGTACTAAATCTAATGGAAATGTGTTACACTAATGTATACCTACTCTGGGGTCCTGAGCTGCACATTCACTAACTCTTTTGGTATCAGGTGTAGGTGTAGTGCCACCCATGAAGACTTGCATGATTCCTCACTCACATATAAAAATGTGAAACCATGAAAGCTTTCTTTCAGAATTTCCTGTGTTGGAATTTCACTCAAGCTTGGAATAGTCCTTATCCAACGCAAACTGTTTTCTGATCCAGCTTTAGAATGTGCCTCTAAAAGTAGAGCACTTTCATACAATTCCACAATTACATGCTCATTTAGGATGGAGAGAGCATTTCAGTGAGGTTCTAAATGCATTACATGGAAGAAATTTAGCACAGTGCAAATGAAAGTCTATTCCAGGGCATAGCACCATGGAAAAAAGCATGAAACACCAAGCCAACTTTATTCATGGATTTTGGGAGAGGGTCAACAAAGCCTATAAGCAAACAGAAGACCACAAAGCACATTCTGGCCTTTCAGAATCCTGGCAATTAAGGGTAAGTCAGGAAAGTTTAGTATTGTATGGGCAAATCATAGCTGAATTAGGGGCAAGTTCTGATCTAATTCAAGTTGCTACAAACTGCAAAACTATAGGTTCATAGGTGTGTACTAGGCTAACGGCCCTGGAGAATATATAAGCCTAGCTCAAAAGATTCCCTGGCATCGTGCTTCCCGACATTAGTTTCCAGTGCCCCTATTGAGTAGGGCCACTGAAGTGGTCCCCGGGTTGAATTTTTTACTACCCATCCACTCATCAAGATTTGTCTTGAAGAGGGCCAGTGAAGTGCTCTGCTTGACATGAATGGAAAGTTTGTTCCAGGGTATGGGGAGTCTCTGGGTTAGGAACCTGTCCCTCCAGCATGTTCTGTTTATTGAAGTAATGATGTTGAGGTCCCTGGAATGTGTGGCAAGGAAGGATTGGGATTTCTTTAGATGTAGCATATCTACCAGCTTTGGGTCAGACATGGCTTTGTAGGTCAAGCAGAGATCACCTCTAAGCAAGCAATATGAGACAGAGTATAGCTGGAGTTTTTTGAGTCTGTCCATGTAGGGCATGTGTTTAAGGCCTAAGATCTTCTTAGTGAGATATTTTTGTGGCCTTTCCAGTTGTTGTAGGTGTCTAGTGAGGTATATGCCAAATGGGGCATTATATTCTATAATAGGTCTAATGAGGGACGAGTAGAAAGGGATTATGACCTCTTTCTTTCAGGAGTAAAAAATGTTTGTAATGAGATGTGCCACATAGAAGGACTTTCTGACCACAGTGGCAATGTGGTTGTCAAAGGAGAGGTTGCTGTCAACCTGTGTCCCCAGATCTCTTATCACACCTTCAGTGTTTAGTGGACTACCGCTGATGTGGTAGTTCATGGGTACTGAGTTTTTCCCAAAAGGAATGACAGTGCACTTTTTGGTATTGAGCTTTAGGTCATGGTTCTGGCACCAATCATTGGTCTCAGTGAGGCCTTTTTGTAGAATGTCTAAATCGGTTGGTGAACCAATAATGGCACCTAGTTTGCAATCATCAGTGAACTTGTTCAGCCATAGTTCATTTGTATTGGGTTGAACTTCAGAGAAGTAGATGCCAAACAGGAGAGGACCTAGGACTGATCCCTGTTGGACTCCAGTTGTAACTAGTTGGTAGTCAGATTTGGGGTCCGCTACTTTAAAAGTGTGGGTTCTATCAGTGAGCCAGTTGGCAGCCCATCTTATGACATAGGGGTTTATGCCTAGTTTAGTGAATCTATCTATGATTTTTGAGTGAGGTATGGTGTCGAAGGCCTTGGCAAGATCGGGGTAGGCTGTGTGAACTTCCTTGCCTTCATCCACAGCTTTGGTGACAGACTCAAAGAAGTCTATCAGGTTGAGCAGGCATGACCTACCTTTCACAAACCCAAACTGCGTAGGGTACAGAGTTTGGATATTCCCCTATGTCCCTATTTACAAGGTCCATGATGATGCATTCCATAGCCTTACATATCAGACTCATCAGGCTAATAGGGTGGTAGTTCCTGGGGTCAGTAGTCCCCCCCCCTTTGTGGAGTGGGATGACCATAGCAGTGCACCATTCTGAAGGGACAAAGCCTGAAGTGAGGCTGTGATTGAACAGGGCGCTCAGGTGTGGTGCCAGTTCAATTTGTAATTCATGTAGAACGCAGCCAGGGATACTATCAGGTCCCTTGTAAGCTGCATTCTTGGCTTTGGACAGTGTGTTTTTTACCTGTGTAGCCGTGATATTAGGGACTTGGCATTCCTCAGGTATTGTGATTGGCCCTTTAGGGGGTGAAAGGTGGGTAAAGTTCGCACTGAACCTGTACGCCAATATGTTGGCAATATCAGTTGGCTCGGTATACGTGTTGCCGTTGTGCTGTAGCTCAGAGCAGATCTGAGTATTGTCCTGTAAATTCTTGACATAGCTATAGAATGCCTTGTGGTTGTCCTTAGTATCTGCAGCAATTTTGTTTTCATAGCTAGCTTTAGAGGATTTGATGAGGGATCACAGTTTTTTGCTGAGATTAGCAAGGGAGTTTTTCCAGTCTTGTGACTTCACCCTTTTCTGCAACAATTTCTTCCTTCTGTTGTAGAGCCTGTTTTTGGCAGGGGTCCACCAGATTGGCTTCCTTTTTTTGGAGGACAGCATTTTGGTTCTGTTTGGTATGGCCATTCCATGCACTTGTGTATGTGCTCATACAGTGCTTTGGTGTATGATTCAGCAGTCATGCACCTCTTCCATTTGCATGGGTGACGTGACGTTTGCCACCTCTGTTTTTAGAAGCCCAAACTTGGCTTTGGAGAAGTTTTTCACAGTGGTTTCCTTTACAAGGGGTGGGGGTGGGATGTGGATATCCATGGTTATTAGCTTGTGGTCAGATATGACCAGGGAGGAGTTGATTTCTGGTGTAGAACAACAGTCGCCCATGTTAGTAATGACCAGGTCAAGGATGTTTTTTTCCCCTGGTGAGGGTAAGAATGAGCTGATCCAGGGCGTTGGAATTAATGAATTCCAGAAAGCATTGAGCAAGTGTGTTGGTACATGAGTAATTTTCCCAGTTAATGGAGGGGTAGTTAAAGTCTCCCAGTATAAGAGTGTTGGGTTGTACCTTAATGTTTTTCATTGTGTTTAGGAATGTGGAGTGGGAGACTTGGGACATGGTGGGGGACCTATAGCAGGCTACAACCTGGATTGCAGTTTTACCCAGTGTTAGTTGTACCTGAAGTACTTCAGATACGTTATGTTGGGCTACTAGTCTGGAGGTGTGCGTATCCTTTATGAATATGAAGACACCACCGCCTTTAGGGCTTCGGTCCAGGTTTAGGGGCCGACAGGTGTGGTATGAATTATATCCTGGTAGCGCTGGTGTGCTCTCTGGTGCCTTGAACCAGGTCTCCGTTACTGCACAGATGTCGATGTTCTCCAGTTTAAGGAGTGCTTAGGGCGAGTGCATTTTGAGATTTAGACTTCTAGTGTTGAGTAGCATAACCCTCAGATTTTGTTTGTTTGTATCTGTTACAGTGGTAATTTTGTCTTCTGGACATTGCCTAAAAAAGGCACTATAGGGGTGGCAAGACCCTTAGCCAGTATCCGAAATCCCAGGGGTGATAGGTGCAGGCCATCTCTGGCAAAGTATAGAGGTCTGTCAATCATGTCATCCCAGGCAGACAGATACTGGATCCCCTTTGAATGAAACCAGAAACTTAGCCAATTGTTGAAGTCAATCATTTTCTGCTTGTACTGTGGTATCATTCTGGGTGATGACAGCATGCTACTTAGGGTTAAAATCATACTTGCCTGGGCTACATGATCCCAGAGCTCCTCCATGTCTCTTTTCATGTAGTCCAGGGAGGTACATCTTAGGTTGTTCACACCAACATGGACAATGACAGAGTCATATTTGTACCTGTTGTGGAGTGTCCTAAGTGCGTGTGTTATGTGGCGGATCCTGGTGCCCAACAGGCATATGACCATAACCTTATCTTTATTCAGTCTAGTGAGTGGGACATCAGTGTGCCTTACTACTGAGTCACCTATGACTAGTGTATTTGGTATGCTATATTGTCTTAGGGGCTCTGGTTGAGTGGCACACTGTTTATGTGAGCTATGTGTGTCATGGTTTATGTTGGGATGTGATGGTTGTTTGCGTTTCTTCCTTTGAGGTCTCTGTTGTTGGAGCAGATATTTATTGAGATCCTCAGTGAAATTGGGTGTGTGTTTAGTGATACTATGTGAGGCTTGTGGTGGTGTATGTTCTGGAGGGCCATGTGTTCCGTATGGTGTGGTGTAGGTGTTAACCTTCTCCTTTTGACTGTCTAATCCAGTCTTGGCTGGAGAGTGCTTGGCTTTCAATTTGGCAATATATGTGCATCTCTCACAAGTCATGGTGTTGGAAGGTAAGAAGAGAGGGTTGTCTATGTACATGAGACAGTTGCTAATTTGCCTCATGATGCCCATGTTCACCAGGTTAACAGGAGAAAGCACAGGGAACTGTCCTCTAGACATGCCTGGACAGGTGCTAAATTTACTGAGTACTGAAGCTGTTTTGTACTTTCCTATATGGAAAGTTTAGTGCTGGTAGCAGTATATCTGTTACTGTAAATGCTGTAAGAAGTTCTGAGCAAGTGCTGGACTTAAATAGTCTAGTTTGAGAGCAAAAAGATAAATACAAGCAGGATCTAAGGGAACATTTGAAGAATAGACTTCCTGGCACTGGTAATAGTTTACCCTAGCTTAGTGTTGCTCAGCATCACGCAAACCCATACAAACCCAGGTTTTTAAGGCAGAAAGTTAAAAGGGATAGAAAGCAGTGTAAAATGGCCAGTCAGAGCTGGAAACCACTCCTCTAGTGGTAGATAGGCTGCTCAATGTTTACCACTCCCAACTGATAAGCAGAAAGGCTTCCCTCTAACACAGTAATGTCTGGGCAACTCAGAAACTCCAGTACAGTCCTGAATTCAGCAAATCTGAATCCGGACTACTGTAGTTTACAGAAAAATGTGGGAGAAATGAGCAAACAGACAGAATTTTTTGTTTTTTTTTCAGAAAAACAGTAAAAATACACTAAAACGACAGTAAATCAACTTTTAAGCACAGAAAAGGCTAGCAAACTTGAGTATGTAGCCAACAAACATTAATACAGTTGAAATAAAGTAATAACTTAGAAAAATGTCTAAGGTAAAGTGCAATAAATTATTTTAAGCAAATGTAAGCAAAAATAGGCAAACTGAAATACTTAGAATCAGTTAAAGTCTCTCTTTCGTCTTTCTGCTGCCCTGGTAGTCTGCAGGACACCAAAACAGGATCCACTCAGTTAAATCACGAGCAAACCAGTGCAAACATGGGTTTTTTAAGGCAGAAAGGTAAAAGGGATAGAATGCAGTCTAAAATGGCCAAAAAGGTAGAATTTCAGAGCAGGAAACCACTCCTCTAGAGATAGATAGTCTGTTCAATGCTTACCACTCCCACTGGTAAGCAGAAAGGCTTCCCTCTAACACAGTAAGGTATGGGCAACTCAGAAACTCCAATACAGTCCTGAATTCAGAAAATCTGAATCCGGACTACTGTAGTTTACAGAAAAAAAGTGGGAGAAATGAGCAGATAGAATTTTTTTGTTTTTTTTTTCATAAAAACAGTAAAAATACACTAAAACGACAGTAAATCAACTTTTAAGCACAGAAAAGGATAACACACTTGAGTGTGTAGCAAACAAACAATAAATGCAGTTGAAATAAAGCAATAACTTAGAAAAATGTCTAAGGTAAAGTGCAATGAATGATTTTAAGCAAATTTAAGCAAAAACAGGCAAACTGGGATACTTAGAATCAGTTAAAGTCTCTCTTTCTTCTTTCTGCTGCCTCGGTAGTCTGCAGGACACCAAAACAGGATCCACTGGGCTAAATCATGAGCAAGCCTGCGCATACACAAGTTTTTAAGGCAGAAAGTTAAAAGGGATAGAATGCAGCACAAAACGGCCAATAAGGTACAATTTCAGAGCTGGAAACCACTCCTCTAGTGGAAGATAGACTGCTCAATGTTTACCACTCCCACTGATAAGCAGAAAGGCTTCCCTCTAACACAGTAAGGTCTGGGCAACTCAGAAACTCAAATACAGTCCTGAATTTAGCACATCTGAATCTGGACTACTCTAGTTTACAGAAAAAGGCAGGAGAAATGAGCAAACAGGTATATTTGTTTTTTTCAGAAAAACAGTAAAAATACACTAAAACAACAGTAAATCAACTTTTAAACACAGAAAAGGCTAGTGTTCATGAGTGTGTAGCCAACAAACAATAAACACAGTTGAAATAAAGCAATAACTTAGAAAAATGAGTAAGGTAAAGTGCAATAAATGATTTTAAGCAAATTTAAGCAAACACAGGCAAACTGAGATACTTAGAATCAGTTAAAGTCTCTTTTTCTTCTTTCTGCTGCCCTTGTAGTCTGCAGGATGCCAAAACAGGATCCGCTGAGCTAAATCCAGTAATCCATAATGGTAATAGGTCTTATTGCAAACATGCTGCACATTTAGCAATCCTCTTATAATCTTTTCTATTGTACCATTTATTTTTTGTTCCCATTATGGTTTTTAAGAGTTACTTTTTTTTTTTTTTTTTTTGCTCTGGCACTAGACTAGACTTGTAAAGATGATGAGTGAGCAATCAGCAAAGGTCATTTGCTGATTTGCTATAGTGAGTGCTTAGAGTATAGTCCACTGTGGGTGGCAACAGTTCAGTGGTCAAGCTGAGAAAATGGAAAAAAACATGAGCATGAAGTCAAGATTCAGGAGCTAATGAATGGTAGTTCAGATATGTTCAGTTTAGTTTTTTTTTTAATCTTCTTGTTTTAATCCCCCCAAAAATTATTTTGCTATACAACAAACCAGACAGTCTCATAAAGTTCATTGCTGGTCAGAAGGCAATTTCTTTTTTGTGGCAGACTTCACATTGTGACTTTAGACTGATTCAAATGAGACTGGAAGTTCTAGTTCTGCACTTGTGAAGTGAAAGCATACTCTACTGTTTATCAAGTTAAAGTCACTTCAGGATTTAGAGTGCACAACATTACTGAACTGTTCAGGATCAAATTTCTTCACATTTCTTGAACACAGCTTCTCTGTTTTAAGGCTTTTTCTGTGGCATCACAATGCAAAAAATCTTAAGACTCCTATCAAGAATCAGCCATCAGATAAAAATCAATAATCCTGTTAGGAGTAATCTTGTTTAGTCAGTTCTTACAGAAAAAAAAAATATGTACAACATCTAAATCTGTAGTGCTGAATAACTACATCCATCCTTTGGCAACTTCCAGTCTCTTCAGATCAGTTAATATAATGATTTCATATTTAAAAGTGGAAAGAAGACAGGGCAGGGCCAGTTTAGTATGGGAACAGGAGGATCACAGATACAGGCAGCGGTGAATAATCTGAGCATCTGCATGTTGAGAAAGGATCGTGTGACATTGCAGCAATGAAAACTAGAGCACCTAACATGTCATTTTATGTTTTCCATCAAGGCACATAATGCCATACTGAGATTGTGCAGTTTCCAAACCTGAAATGTCTTGTGTGATCCAAGTTTTAAACAACCTTGATATCAGGTACATAAGCTGGTCTCCTGTACCAAATCCATACCTCTCAACCTGGAAACATCAAAAATATGGACAAAGGCCTATGAAAGTAGGTACAACTGGCCAAAAATCTGGATGCTGATTAACATAAAATGTGCATACATGATTACATAACCCTGTCCACCCCAATGGAATTGTAAGGTACCAACATTCAAATGCAAATTGAAGAACAGACAAAATAATTAAACACAAAATATAACCAGAACAATAGTGTTTTATTTATATTAACATCTGAACTTGTATCAAACTTTGAACTAGTATAAAACTAAAATGCAATTTTCTTTTATAAAAATTAAATTAACTGTTAGTAACCTGTTATTTTTATTTTAACAACAGTAAGTTTATAACAACAACATTTTAAATCTGTCCCTAATTTTGGGTCTTTGCCCCCCTCCATTATTTAAGGATTTATCCGACCAGATTTCTTGTGTTAGAAAGTTGAGAGGTATGCATGGCAGTCATTTAATTTTTAAGGAGATCCAGTTAGAATCTGGGTCATTCTTAGTTGAGCACTGTCTAACATGGGGGGGGGGGGGGGTTGTAGGTTAGATTTAGTTAGAATTAAGACCCCTTTCATTTCATTACCAGGATGGGTATTGAAAATGTAATGGCAGCAAGGAAAGTGGTGGCTGAGGTTGGGTGTATCACCTTTAACCCCAGAGTTAGTGATGCTTAAAAATTCCAGGTTCTGGGTTGCAAGAAAAGCATTGAGTTGTTCTAACCTGCTCTTTAGGCTGCCTGTGTTTAGAAGGGCACCTTTGCAAGACAGACTAGCAATGCATTGCAAAGCAGGGCTAAGATCACATAAGCAGTTAAACACTCCACTTCAAGCAACAAGGCCAACATCTTTAAAAATCTGTCTTTGTTAATACACCAGAAAGATGTAAAAGAACTTAACACATACTGATGATTTTTCATTAACTTGCCACTTTGTTTCAAAAGTTCAAACTTTCACCGAAAACTAAAGAATGACCTGAAGATCAGAAATACATAATCTCCTAAGTTACAATCAATTACCTTTCACCCGCAATGTATTTCTAAACCCCAACAACTGCCCTGTTCTTATGGACCTTGTCCACCCATACCATGACAGTAGATCTCTAAAATCTACAAGCAAAACCCTACTCAAAGCAACCAAATCCAATAATAGTTATGGAGACTCCATGATAGCTTGCAAAATATCTAAATATTGGAACTCCATACCCCATACAATGATCAATACCACCAACTCTTCCAGCATTGAACTACTATTAAAGGAACACCTCACCAACAACTGGCTCTGCTTTTGTATAAATCCAGGATGATGCACCTCCTCGCAATCTGTCACCCTCCCATACTATTCATCTCTCATGTTCAATACCTAACCTAACAGCTCTTCTCCAGTCTAGCACTAGACTGCAGAGCAGCATCTAATCTGTTTCATACTCATAGCTCTCTTGATATTCATTATGCTAATCCCCCCCCCCCCGTTATACAAAAGTGCATGTCTCCATTGTTGGAAAAATGTACACCAAACAATGCTATTCATGTCATATTTTGACCATTTGTGTTTATAATGTAATTGCACAATGTACTGTCACCAATACTTGTATGCTAATATAATGTATACCTTTGTTATTATTACTCTGTTTGCATGATATTTAACTGTGCAAGCAAACAGTGAAATAATAGTACTGCTCAGTAAGTGGCCCATGTACTTACCAGCATTTCTTGGCAAATAAGACGTTTGTTTTGTGGGATCTGATCAGTGAGCATTTGCTGTTCAGGTCTGTGAAGAGTTATCATATTCCCTGAAAAAAATCAAATGTTCTACTAAAATAAAATAATTAAAGTTAGTATATTAAATGCAAAAGTAACACACTCACTAATGACACAGAACCGAGACTGATGGACAGTAACATCAATTAAAAAAAAACAAGCAAAAAATAGTGTTTGGATGGAGTGGGGGGGGAGCCCTGCACACACTCACAACTCTGAATATACTACCTTTGATGTTACTCACCCTAAGGAGAAAGAAACCACTTCTTTATCTTCAAGGCTCATCTACTTCACATTTAGTACTGCAGTAATATTCATTGTTACTGTAAACTGAAATAACTGTTACAACACAGAGTGGAAGCACAGTTAAGACAACTGCATGCACCTGAAGCCCAGATACCACTGGTGGACTGTCTCTGTTCACCTCAGTAATAACTCATTTATAAATCTGACTTAAAACGGACTGACATCTATGTTACCTTGGTTCCTTTTATATATAATAGTATGGCCACAGCTAATTTCAGTGCTGTGAAGCAGTTTGTTGCATTAGATTATATAGTTTTGTTAGTGTTTTTTCACTTACTAATGAGACTGTAAAGACCTGAGGAGGCACATCATTTGCACTTTGTGTCTCAGCCTCCTTATATCACCTAAACTCCTGAACTTCTTTATCCTCAGGAACCGTCTCATTGACTTAACAATCATAAGCCACACTAGCTGCACCCTCTTATTCAGCCATGTTCACCTTTCTTTACTGTGTAAGTACAGAACTGAAAAATGAGTTTAGTAACTGCACCCAGTCTGAGGCTTTCAGACTTCACCCACCAACTGTTATTAATAAAGCTATTTATGCTCTTCAGTTTGCAAGTAGAAAGGTCATACTACAGTCTGCTGATAGTCTGCATGGCAAAGGCCAGCCACCCCTACCTACTACACTGAATCAAAAAATACTGACAACCCACATCCCTAAATGACATGCAGAAGACATGGGAAATCTTCTAACACTGGATCCAACCCAGTTGGGTTTCATCAAGAGCAGATCATGCCTCCTCACCCTGGTGGACTTCTTAAAAACGGTTACCAAGGCAATGGGCAAGGGCAAAATGGTGCATGCTGGCTACCTTTATTTGGCTAAGGTATTTGATGCAAAGCCACACTTGGGCATTGTAGATGAACTCATAGAATTAGGTATGAACCCTTATGTGACCGATGGATAGCCGGGCGGTTCTCAGATAGGACCCATGAATTTAGGAATTTAGGACCTCTGGCTGATGACATTTGTCAATGATTGCAAATGAGGTGTAGTCTCAGAATCCTCCCCCCAAGACATTAATATCCCCCAAGAAGGGCCAACTAAGACAAATAATTGGTGCTCAAGCCTAGACTGGAAACCCAGTGCAAAAAAATGCATAACAATATTCCTTGGGAAGTCGGCCACCCCTGATAACTACCGTATTGATAACACAACCCTAAGAGTAGATCCAATAGTCAGGAATTTGGGAAAAGCATGTAGACAGTTACCTGACCTTTGTCCATCATGTGTCTATGGTAGTAAGGAAATCATTCTATGTTGCTCGACTTATAAGCAAGAGTATGACATCTAGATTCAAAGAAGTTGTTGTTCCACTGTATTCAGTACTCATCAAACCAGTCACTGAGTACAATGCCCCCTTCGGTATGTACCTGACCAGGCAAATGCAACAACTGAAACATCCACAGAGGTTCCTCACAAAAAGAATGCAGGGTGTAAATAACATATCCTAAGTGGACTGCCTCAAAGCCCTATTCCTGACTGCAGTCTCCTACAGACTTTTGAGGGTGATTTATGCCTGACATAAAAGGCATCCTTAGATCCTGTAATGATGGACCTTCTACGTATGTGCAAAACAACTAGCTTCATAAAAACCCTATCTAAAGACTAAAACCTTGTATGTGGCATAAATAGGACAGGTTGGAGGGTCTGGTATGTGTCTCAGAGAATATCCCTTCACTGGAACAGGTTTCCCATTCACGTGAAGCAGAATCCTTCCCTAAATCAGTTCAAGTGTAATTTGGATCAGTGGATGGGGAGTCAGAAATTAAACCTGGTCTGGCAAGTGTGCATGACCACCTAACCCTTAGCCTAATATACCCCTTAGAATAATGTTAAGATTCTTAAACTTGTCAGATATGTTTGGGATGCATGGCTAGGCTTAAAAAGGCCCCTGTAGTGGTTAGCCTAGTATACACCTATGGACGTATGAACCTATGAGAAGGGTTTTCTAATGACTGTAGATACATAGTGGTTGAAGGGGAGTTAAGTGTCTGCAGTGGTATCCAGGTTCAAAATATCTGTATTAATTTTGTAACAGATGTCATTAATATTTTCGGTGCATGAATGCCCATGGACACAATACTATACTATTTTGTATCTCGCATTAAACCACAATCCTGACACCATATGTTTATATCTGACTGTCCTTCACGTGGGATGTGTGATCTGAGAATCTACTGGAGAGCTGCTGATAATTCACATTTTGCAGTCATCAGCAAATTTGGTTAGCCACAGACCCCTGATATGACCTTTGACTTCCGAAAAGTAAATACCAGATAGGAGCAGTCCTAGCACCAAACCTTGGGGGATTCAACTAGTTATTGACCTTTATGAGCCCATTCCTGATTTGTTGGGATCTGTCAAGCAGGGCACTATTACCTATTCATTAATGAATGCAATATACCTTCAGCAAGGGTTAGAATATGCATATATCTAGTTAACAGAAAATGGTTTAATGCTAAATACAAAAAAGCTGCTCCCACCTCATACATCATAAATGGTACTCCTGCTCAGGCAGACCTGCTTATTAGACAGCTGGGTACTTATGCAGACAACTCTCTTTCATTTGATCATCATTTTTCCACCACGGTCAGGAAATACTTCTAGCCCAAAGGAATATCTTCAGGATCCAAAGAAGTCATCCTTTTACTGTACCCCACTCTTATCAGACTCATTACTAAATACAACGCCCCATTTGGTATGTATATGTCCAAGCATAACACCTAACTGGAAAGGCCCCAAAGATTTCTAACCAAGAAAATTAAAGGCTTTAAATCCTTCAACTATCTTGACAGATTAGCTCTCAGTAGTCAACCAAGGTGACCTATGTCTCACTTGTTGAGCCATGAAAGACCTCATTCCATACCAGTGGCTCTACAAATACCCATCCTAGGGCCCTAAATATATTCAAAGTAAACAAGACATACTAGAGGGATAGATTCCTAACTTAATACATTCCCGGCCCATGAGTAAGTTACTTCTATGAGTCAAACAAAGTGCTACTTTACCTACCTTTATGTCATGACTTGTTGGTTGAATGGATAGACACACTTAAGCCATGGTTGTCTTGCACATCTTTGCTCAGTCTGTGATGTGAGGACTATTAAGTACTCCAAAAAATTGGCATCTTATGGACCCCTTAATCACTTATCTGGTATTGTTCCTATGTTCCTATATTCATATGTCTCATCTAGTTTGCTGTTCGGTGGGTTATGGATACTTAATTTAGTTTAATTTATTTGGGTACAATGCCTTAGTAAGGAATGGTGTCCAAGGTCTCTGCAAGGTCAAGGTATGATTTACCCTTATCCAGTCCCTCTGTGACTTTTTAACGTAGTTCATTAGATTAAACAGACAGGAACTACCCTTCAGAAACACAAACTGATGTGGGTTGAGAGACTGAAAGCTGCCAATATCTTCATTTATGGTGCCCATAATTATGCATTACATTAACTTATATATAAAGCTAATAAGGGCTATCAGTCTGTAGTTGCCAGGATCAGCGGTGGGCTGCTCTAGTGGGATGTTAAAACCCCCTGTTGTTGTCCATGCCTCCAGGACAGAACCATTTCTGAGGCTGAGACTGAATAGTTCTAGGAGCAGTCAACAAAACTGTGATTCATACTGACAAGGAAATACCACAGGACATTGCCAGGCTCCACAGAGATAACGTTTATTTACCTCAGTGATGCTTTTTATGACTTGCTCAAAGGTGATCTTTCGGTAGAGCAGACCCAATGTCATGTGGGGGTGGGGAGGGATGGAGGAGATGTTTGAGCTAAACTTGTCTGCAGATATGTAGGCTATGTCCCCTGTGCCTGAGTGGATGTAATTATGTATCAGCTTGGTGCAATGCTGGGTATTGCTACTAAGGTTTCTGACATAGCTGAAAAAGGATTTATGGTTGCCCTTGATATAGGTGGTGATTCTCAGCTCATACGTATCCTTGGTAGCTTTGATTTTGCTCCTAAAGTCTATGTTTCACTTCTTGAGTTCAGTTTTGGGGCAAGAGGGAAGATTTTTTTTTCTTTTGTCATATAGCACTTCTACAACAGGATATAACTGTAATGTTTTGCTCCTAAACTTGTATATGTGTCAGACCTGAGACTGATTTCTCAATGCAGGCATTAAGGTGAGAGTATTATCTATCAGAAAAATTCAGTGGTGTTTGGACACATGGTCCTTGGGTGAAGGGAATGACTCTTAAACCACATCAGGTCATCAGCCAGCTGCAATAAATATGTCCTAGAGAAATACTTAAAGCCATATGGGTTTGTATGCATTCTGGGATTGGTCCTAACTGGGAATACCACTGAAGAGTGGATAGATCTGACTAGACTGGGCTCCTATCGGTGATGGGTGTTATGAGTGATGACTAGGTTTAGTATATTTGGAATGCTGATGGGGTGTGCACTATCTGGACTAGTGAGTTTGCACTGAAGAAATCATGGTAGCGCTATATGTATTTATTTGTGGTAGTGTGGGTATTTCAATTTTCAGATAGATAGCTGAAATCTGCAAGCATAACAGTTTTGGGATCAATGGGAGGGACTCCAGCTTTTTTCAGTTTTGGTATGGGTTGTGGGTGACATAGAATAGGTCATGTAGTTTGCTAAGATATGGTAAAGCATCTTACTTAAGATTACTAGGATGTAGGGGAGGTTGAGGTCATTTTCTAACTATATAAGTCTAGATGTGACAGAGTTTCTGAGGAATATGGGCACACCACAACTGGTAGCAGATACATCCTCAACTGAGGGTCTGAACTAGTGGCAAGCCTAGAATCCAGGTATGGAGCTTTGTAAGAAAAGTTAAAGAAATAATGACAACACAGGTTCTAGCCCCTACACAAGCTCCAACAACCTTCAATAAGCACATCTGGAACCATGTTTCTGTAATAATGCAGATGTCAATATTCCCCCTAGGATCAGTAGAACTTCTAGGGAGGGCAATTTCTTAATGAAGCATTCATCATCAACTAGCATCATTTATATATTTTTCAGTTGGCTAGGCTAGGAAGGTAATGCAGACTAGTATTGCCTAAAAACACAATACTGATGGTGCAAGTCTTGGCCAATATTCAAAAACTCTGAAGAAAGATATGCAGACCATCACAGCAAAGCAAGTAGGACCGTGGACCATCTCCCTCCAGGAAGTCGCACACTAGAATGACACCAACAACTAAGCTAATTGCAGAAGTAATTTTTTTTATTCTATTATATCATAATTCTTGGTGAGAGTAAGATGCTGCTCAAGTCTTGTTTCATACCTGCCTCAGGTGCTCAGATGCATATATAGAGCTCTCCATCATGTCTCTCCATCATAAAATTCAAGCATGCACATCAGAATTCATTCGCACTCATGTGAACAGTAACCATGTAATTTGTGTGTTTGGGATGAAGGGAACTTGATTGCCCTAGTAACATGACATATTCTGGTACCTGAGTGGCAACTGACCAGCTTAGGCTCTTTGTTTGTTTGCTGTTCATCGGTTCATAGGTGTGTACTAGGCTAATGACCACAAAGGCCTTTTTAAGCCTAACCATGCATCTCATATCTCTGGTGAGTTCTGGTACCCTAGATAAGTATACGCAGAGGCTTGGGAGAAGAACCATTTACAGGCTGCCTGTGTCCAGTGGAGACATAGGTGTCAAACCAGGTATGAACTTCCCCTTTGCTTGCTCAGACTGTTGAGTGGAGCATATCTATGTCTCCATGGATTCATCTAAAATTAGGGCATTTATACATGAAGTTGTTCAGGGTCATCCTTAGTGAAATGGTACCCTAGTCAATGGGTTCCATAGTACCCTCCTGCTGTCTACTGCTCTCTCCACTGCCTCCCATGCTGACCAACTCCACTCCTGTCTTGGCATTTCAACGCCATCCAAATTCCTTTAGTATTTTCCCTTTCTCACATTTTGTCTTTCTCTTCAACTTTTTCATCACACTAACTGGCTAAGACTGCAATGTAATAACTAAGTAGCAAATAATTAAATTAAGTTTGAGGATCAACTAGGCCCTCAGAAGTCATAAGATTATTGATGTCCTAGGGTGTATTTTAGAGTTTTTTTCCAACCTTTTGATCCAATGATTTCTTTTTTTTAACAACTTTATTAAATTATCACTTACGACACAGGCAAACATACACTAACAGAAAGGGAAAACAAACCATATTAACATTTTTTCACATTTACATACATTATACATCACATATCTAGTCTTTGTAATTATCATCACTCCAACACTAAATAAACTGCTGAATTCTTGCCTTCCTTTAAACCTTATTCCTTCTCTCCTGAACATTATTCTACATGTGTTATTCCCAAAATTTGTATTATTTATTTGTAAATTGCCCTTTTCCTTTTCTAAAGATCCCTCTTCTAGTGTCTTTTAGCTCTTTTATAATATTCAGTACTTCAGATACAGGTAGTTTATACCATACCTCCCAACTTCTTAGATCAAGAAATCTGGACAAAGACATAAACAGAAGTAGAACAAAGCCCCCAAAAATAGGGGCAATTTTAAAATACTGCTCTTACAAACTTAGAAAGTTGATAGAATAACAGGCTTTGCATTAGTGTGAATTTTCTGAAGGGTATAAAGTGTAAAACTGAAATATCTGTCATTATTTTCTAACTTAAATATTTAATGATTTGCACTAAGTTGACAGAAAACCATAATTTTATGACAGACCAAAAATGCAAGGCAAAAATCTGGATGTTGTATTAAAATCTGTACAGCTGAGAGGTGTGGTTTAGACTTTGATTTCCATCTTCTAGTAATTGTTTTTTTTTTTTTGACAGCCAACAGAATAAGACCCATCTTCAGATCCTGAAACCCAGCTCAAAAAATCATATCTATAGTTACAGCCATTAGCCATTTGCTAACCCAGTAAGTCTGAGGCAGTATTCAGCAAAGCATTTTTTAAATCTGCCAACTCATTACACTCCTAAAACATATGCTCCCTGTTAACTCTCTCTTCCCCATCACACCTCCAACATTTGCTATCTACCAAAGGAAATTTTCTTTGAAGCCTGTTTGGGGTATACAAATACCTATGTAAACACTTCCAAGAAAAGATCCTAAACCTTCTGGACTTTGTTGCATACTTGGGCGCTATACATATGTCCTCCCATTGTTGTCTTGTAAATTGCATTTCTAGTATGCTTTCTCAATCTTTTCTAACCTCCACTGATTGCTTCTTATAGATAACATGCAATATTTGATAAATCCTACTGATAATCCCTTTTTAACAGCAGATTCTGTTCTAGATTTGACTATAAACTTCAACAAAGCATGTCTTTCACTTAAGATTCTCCACCCATTTCTCTTTGATTATATTCTAGTATCAATTCCTGGTAGGGAAGGCAGTCTCTAGCCGGCAGTCCAAATGTCTTCTTGGGTTCATCCCACTCTACTGCCTTCTCCTCTCTAGTTATTTGCTCTGACTACCCTGGTTCCTTTCCCAGTTTTCACCAGTAAATTCCAGGCCCCTCTTGCCTGTTTTCTGTATCCCTACTTGCAGTCATCCTTACTGGTAAAATTTCTTTTCTCCATTCTCTTGTTGGCATAGCTCTTGGAATACTTTCTGATACTTTATGAATATAATGTTCTGTGTGGTTGTTATTATTCTCCTTATGGATTTGCATCCAAAATCTGACTCTGTCTTGGTTTCTTGTATTCCCCCCTGCTGCTTTGTCAACATAATCATCCTTTCCCAGTTTGAATTATACCCTTCTGATTGTGCAATGTATATGAGCGCTAACTGTGTAGGTCTAACATATCCCTTCAGTTCAGTTAATCCTAAACCACGCTGTTGGAAGGATCAACTTATATCACCTAACTCTTGCCCTCTACCCCTCCCAGATAAATTCCTGCAGCTCTGTATTAATTACGTCCATAATTTCCCCTCTGGTTGATAAAAATATGCATGATCCATATAAAAAAAATGAAAGGGACTGAAAAATTTTTACTGCTTGTATTTTACTATCTAGATCCATAAACAAGAGCATCCAGTTTTTCATTTTTGTATTCTCTTTTCTTTAGTCTCTTCCCAACACATCCTTAGCTGCCATAACATAAACCTTTTTAATCCATACTCCTAAATAGTTCATCTTATTGTGTCCCCATAAATATGGGTATTGCTGAACCAATTTGTGTGTGGGTACATACTTTATGGCTTATAGCCTTTGTTTTATTTTCATTAATCTTATATCCCAAAACAACTTGAAATTGTGTTAAAAGACAAGATGTCCTTTTCTGGATTTATCAGGTACAAAATAATATCATCTGCAAATAAAGCCAACCATGTCAATTATATCCTGCATTTCTGAGTTCATTATTTTGTTTGGCAATATCTCTAAATATGAAGCAAATAACTAAACCCTCTGCCTGGTTCCTTTGTTCAAACACAATTTATCAGAGAGCAAACCTCCCAGTTTAATTCTTGCCTTTGATACTTTATATATCCCCCCTAATTAACCTTATTATTGTATCATGGAATGCAAATGCTTCCATTGCCCTACTCATACAATTGAATGCTTTCTCTGCATTTAGACCCACCAACAGCAGTATTTCCTTATGCTCTGCTTCCCTCTGAATCATCATTGTTCCATTCATATTGTCAAATGTTTGCCAACTCCACAAAACCACATTGATCCATGTCTATAAAGTTTATACATTTTGGCACTGCACATACTTTCTCTTCTATTGCATTTACCCTTTGACAAGCTCTCCCCATAGACATTAAGGAAATCACTTATTTCAAATTCAGAATGCATACCAGAAAGCCTTCTCCATCCAGGCCAAATGCTCCTGTTTTGACATAAGACATATCATCTAAGCTATCTCCTTTCCTAGTCTCTTCTCCTCCTCTCCTCTCTCAAGATTCACTAAAGACTGACCTATTTTACAAAGTAATGTATATATTGTACACTACACTCTGCTTGATTGTACACTGCACTGTTTTGTCCAGTAGAATGTATATACACATTGTGTTCTTTGTAATTAGACTGAATTACTCTGGTATTGCTTACATTTCTGTACTTTTTGTTTGTGAAAGGCTTTGTATTTCACCCGGGCTGAGACAGAAATCGATCAATATTTATCAGTGCACTACCCCAGTAAACAAAAATAAATAAATAATCAAGGTTTAAAATTTAAATGGGTCTGTATGAAGTTGGATCAGATAGGTCTTCACTGGCTTTATGTATTACAGCCACAACAGTTTTCTTCCAAGCTGTTGGTGCTTGCCCTCCTTTTAAAATACTATTAAAATCTTCTTGATTTTTATCACTTTTTTCCCTCCTAACTTCCAAACATCCACATACTATTTGTTCCTGTTAACTTTCCAGAAGCTTGATTATAAATCACAATTTTTATCTCATCCCCTCCTATTTTAACTGTTAGTTTTTGAGCCTCATCTACCTCTACTTTTGGCATAATTTTTCCTTTGTCTTCCATGAATATTTCCATTTGTGCTCTTTCATGATTTCCATATTTCTTTGCTTTATACAAATTTTCATAAAATTTCCAAAATATCTCTAAAATCCCTATAGGATTCCTGGTTATTTTTCTTATTATAGGCTTCCTAAGTTTAGCAACAACCCTTTCTACTTTCTGCTGCCTAAGTCACTGAGTTAAAGTTTTTGTGGTCTGGAGTTATCATCAAAAAATAATCTTTCAAAACTCACGCATGTTATCCAGATACTCCCTTATTTTCTCTTTAGCACCCTGCATCTGACCCTCTTCTTTTTCTGTGATATTCCCCTTATTCTGCAACACTTTAACCTTTATCAGCCCTTCTAAGTAATCCCTATTACTTCCTAGCCATATCCCTTTCTCTTTTATTTCTACCTTGTTTTCAGATTCCATTTTCATTTTATCCCATTCATTAACTATAACTTCTGAAGACATTTTTACCTTCCCTAATAACTCTGGGATAATTTCCATTAGCCATTGCTTAAATTCCTCTACTTTATCAGATAGGTGGAAAAGTGCCAGTGTCTCATTTATATTTCATTGACCTGCATTTTTATCTTAGTTTTTATTGATGCATGACCTGAACTAGTTATTGGATGTGTGTCATAGCTTTCAATTAAATGCAAATGTCCATGTGAAATATAATTTCTATCTAGTCTAGCCCATTTTTTGTACCTTGGTGAATAATATGTACATTCTGTCTGAGTTTCTGCTATGGAATTCACATCTTCCATATCAAATATTTTCATAAATATCTTCAGAAATCTAACTCTTTTTGTTATAGTTCCCTTCTGGTCCCCCCTGATATACCCTCAATATTGCAAATCAAGTTCCAGTCCCCACCTGTAACTCATACTCCCTGGAGAAAGCTGATTATTTCTTCCAAAATGTTATTAAACTCCATAATAACAGTTTTTGATGGAATATAAATACATGCCATTGTAATCCTCTTTCCTCAGCAATAGCCCCTACTACCACAAATCTACCATTACTGTCTTTTTTTCTTTTCTGTCACTATTTTAGCTCTTGTAGCAATTAGTATAATTATACACATTTTTCTTTGTCCCTGATATTCTGCTGAATATCCATCCTGAAATCCGTTCTTTGTCAAATTCACATGGTCATTTTTTTCTGAATGTGTCTCATGCACCATTGCTATTTGCAATCTGCACTTCTTAATATAATTCAATACTCTTTCCTTTTTGTCTCTACCTGTAAGGTAATTTATATTCCAAGATAATATGGATAGCATAGCCTCAATAATAAATAGCTGTTGTTCCCAGCTATTATATATAGCACTGTTTGTGAATATGTATTTCTGACGTTTGTGTTATATACACACAGTGTTAGGCAGAGTGATTGTTTATATTCTTGTTTGTTCTCATCTCCAGTTAAACATGTTTCATATTTCTAAAGACTTTTTGTTTTAATGGAAATAAAACACTAAATATATTTTCAAAACACCCATATCCTTGATTAACTTAGAATGAACACACACAAAATTATGTACATCTTAAAAAACTGAAGTTGAACCCCCATAGGAGCAATTACCCCAAAATGCCAGCTGCTCCCACAGGCATTACCTAACCTAAAATTAAGATTACCAGTCCTAAAGTACATGCTACAGTCTGTGTTCTCACTTACATTGATTGCTGTCTGTTCTTTTCTTATCTGTATTCCTCTCCCATATTTGAAAACAGCTTGTATTTTTTCAGAAAACATTAACTTTAATCTTAAGAAAAAGTGCACTGGCTATCTTGAAATAACACTAAATTGTAGACTGTTCTATTAAATGCATTAAATTATTACGGCTACAAGGGAGGCTGCTATTTCTTACACACTTCCCATACTTTCACCCTTTATTTTTCACTGAAATGCTTGCCAATGCATCTTTAAATTTTATCAAAAAGACTGCTCAGGACTCTCAGGATTAATTGCGTGTACCTACAGACAGCTCATCTCAATGGAAAAGTACTCAGTAATGAATCTTTATAAATTTCACTCAAAAAAGAATGTACAGCTGCCTTTGGCTGCAGACATCTTGACTCCCACTGAACATTTGCTAGTAGAAAAGAAAACAAGATAATATCTTTGCAGATGTAAGAAACTAAAGATTTTTCTTGGCTTTCATCATTTTGTCTTATTTGTAAAGCCTAGCCAAGGGTATGAATCTATATATTTACACTTTTAAAAATAAAGGAAATATTTTAATTCTTCATATAACATAATCAGTATACTTTTATACCTCATCTCAACACTAGCGGCATGAGACCACGGCATATTAACGGTAAGCTTGCTTTTGTCCAACCTTTCTTCTGTTGTTATACTGTAAAGTCTATATTTCTTAGAACTAAAAAAGTACTTGCTTACTTTATTATCCTTAACTTATATAACAGTCACTGAAAAAACTCCCCCTACATTTAATATACCCCTGACTATACATGACACAAAACTGCTTTACTGTATAAACTATGCAGTTTATATCATGAACTGTTTTATGCATATACTTATAAGAACAAACATTGTTTTACTTACAGCTACCCCCCCCCCAAGTGTCCTTCTAAATATTAATAACATAAAGTGGTGTATATGCTTTACAGTCCACCCACAAGTTTAACAAATTTAACAAAAATTCAGTCTTTTTCAGCCACTTTTTCTTACAAAGCCATATTTCACGTATGTGATTGAAGCTTTAAAGTCTCCTCTTTATTCTCTAATTTTAGTGTTGCTGGTCTTGTTGCTGGTCACCTCCATCTACCAGCACCAGACTCTGGACTGGTTCAAGTACAGTGTACTCTTGATTCTTCCAGTCAACTCCTATGCTTTTTCCTGTCTCTCAAGCATTTTCATTTGGAACACTGGAAAAAGTTTCAGTGGCAAAGTCTCTCAATGAAGTTTACTGTCAGAAGAATGAGAAGCAGAGTCCCCTTCTGCTTGCTGGCTCACTTTTTATTGGATATTTTTTTTATGTTTTCCTTAGCCTGTTCTGCATCAAAAATGTATTTATTCTAAAGGAAAACAAATACTCTGAAGACAGCTAGATACAGCAGCTTAAATCTCACATCTAGACATTCCCTGATTGCCGGGATAAAATTACTTCTCTTCTGCCTGGTGTACAGTGAATAATCATTTTCCACAAACACTCTGCTCTCTTCCTTTTTAGTTATTTTCCCTTCTGCCACAGTTTTGTCAGGATCAACTCTTTCTGCTCATATAATTACATATTTACTAATATATGTTAGATCTTGGATACTTTCTCATGGCCAGGCAAATCTTGTTGTGGAATACCAGTCCAGTTGCTTATTTATGCTGTCAAAAACTTAACACAGTCTATTTCATACAGTGGTAAAGAAGAAAATCTCAGGTTTTCTCTGCATGTTCTGTCTTCTACTTTTTTTTTAAATAGCTCTTCTTGAGAAGTTTTATACTCAGCCAGATTTTTCTTCCTTTCAACCTCTGATGTTTGCAGTTTTATCAGTTCACTTAAACAGCTAGTTAAAGCTTCTTCTATTTTTTCCAGCCTTTTGTTATTTGGGTTATGTTTTATTTATTTTAATCACCTCCGAGGATATTTCCTCTAAATTACTGGAAGCAATGTCTTGAACCTAAGCTAAAGCTTGAACTGTTTTTTGCTGAACAGCTATGGAATCCTTCCCAGTGTTTTTCATTCACCTTTTCTGGTTGATTTTCTTTCTTTTTTTTTTTCAAATTTCTTTCTTTCTTTCTTTCTTTCTTTCTTTCTTTCTTTCTTTCTTTCTTTCTAGCATCCAGGCAATGCATTTACTAGCCAGTAACTGAATTTTATACCCCCCCAAAAAACTGTTTCAATAACACTCGCTTTTTTTCAGTTTTTGTTTTCACAGTGGGAGACCTGAATTCAAGCTGTTGGTCAGTGTGCAGCCTTCTTGGAAATCACCTTTATCCAATGATTTCTTGAACAAAAACATGAGTAAGGAAAGCAATTCAGTCCTATTTCATTCAAGGAAGTAGTAAGTTGTGTTTGACAAAATAGCAGTTTGCAATAAATTAAGAAGACAATTACATGTGATAAAACATAAATCATATCTGAGAATAGTATCTGCCTCCCCAACCCTCTCCCAAAAAAGACAGTTGCATTCTGTGTATCTGTGTCTCTAGTGTCTCAGTGTCAGATTGGACTGAGGGCACAAATGGCCATGGTCATATATATCACATGGCTGCTGTCAAACATATATATATATATATATATATATATATATATATATATATATATATGGGTCCATGTCATATGGTCGACTGTTCATTTGACTGAAAGTTCATTTGGTCGACAGTTCATTTGATCGACAAGAATTATAGGTGGGGGGCTGCACCCCCCCACCCCCCAATGTGGGGGGCTGTGCCCCCCACACCCCCCCAACTATATATATCAACTCCAGGGTCGCACAACATTGGGGAAGGGGGCAAATTCTTGTCGATCAAATGAACTGTCGACCAAATGAACTTTCAGTCAAATGAATAGTCATTATATGACATGGACCCATATATATATATATATATATGTATATATATATATATATATATATATATATATATATATATATATATGTATATATATATCATACTCCCCATGCATATCTCAAAAGACAACAAAAACAGATTCCCAACAGGAACAAAAAAACTTGGAAAATAAAGAAATGATCCCAACAACGACCTGGAAAACACCATCTTTATTGATAACAAAATGTTCCTTCGACTAAACCTGAACCTGATTGACTTCTTCAAATCAGTCTCCAGAGCCATGGACAAGGGTAAGGTGGTCCACACAGCTTATCTAGACCTTGCCAAGGCCTTTGACACCATCCCCCACTCTGGAATAATAGATAAACTTACTAAGCTGGGCATTAATCTCTACGTCACCCAATGGGTTGCTAACTGGCTTACTAATAGAACCCACACTGTAAAAGTAGCCGACTCCAAATCCAGCTCCAGACAAGTGACAAGTGGAGTACCTCAGGGTTCAGTCCTGGGACCACTCTTGTTTGGCATCTACTTCTCTAAAGTACAGGCCAACAGTAAGGGACTCTGGATAATAAAGTTCGCAGATGACTACAAACTGGGAGCCATTATTGAATCCCCAAATGATGTGGATACTCTACAAAAGGGCCTTACAGAAACAGATGCTTGGTGCCAGAGCCATGGGCTCAAGCTCAATGCCAAGAAATGTATAGTTATCCCCTTTGGGAAAAAACATGTATCCATGAATTACCATATAGGAGGCAGTACACTAAACACCAAAAGTGTGATAAGAGACTTAAGGACACAGGTGGACAGTGGTCTCACCTTCGATAACCACATCGCCACAACAGTCAGGAAATCCTTCTATGTGGCACACCTCATCATTAAGAGCTTTTCATCCAGAAAAAAGGAGGTCATTGTCCCACTGTACTCATCCCTCATTAGACCCATTATAGAATACAACGCCCCATTTGGTATGTACCTCTCAAGACATCTGCAACAACTGGAAAGGCCGCAGAAGTACCTCACTAAAAGAATCACAGGCCTAAAGCAGATGCCCTATGCTGACCGCCTTAAAAAACTCCAGCTATACTCTGTCGCATATCGTCAACTCAGAGGCGATCTCTGCTTAACATACAAGGCCATGTCAAACCCAGAGCTGTTGGACATGCTACACTTAAAGAAATCCCAATCCCTCAGAGCCACACGCTCCAGGGTTCTAAACCTTGTCATCACAATAAACAAAACATGCTGGAGGGATAGGTTCTTGACCCAGAGACTCCCCAGACTCTGGAATAGATTGCCCATACATGTCAAGCAGAGTGTCTCTTTGGTCCTCTTCAAAAGGAACCTTGATGATTGGATGGGAGAAAGGAAATTCACCCCAGGGATCACGTCAGTCACCCTGCTAGACAGGGGTCCAGGGAAGTAAATAGTGTGGGAAAAAATAGCCAGGGAATTGTTATGGGCTGATAGCCTAGTACCAACCTATGAACCTATGAACTTAAGAGCTTTCGCCAGTAATTGGCTTCATCAGAGTCAAAGAAACCTCTAACTACAACAGAATAAATAGTGAAAACATTTTTTACAAACACTTAATTAGTTAATTGATAAGCCAATCATCAGCCATGAAATAACATTAGGTGAACCGCCCTTAAAAAAAGTGCGTAGTGCAAATCATTTAATCTAAAACAAGTCAAAGAATCCATTTAACAATGCGTATAGTACCTAGCCAAATTTAAACATATCCACTAGGTTCCACAAACAACAAAATTGGTTGAAAAGTTTGAGTGAACATCTAAAAAAAATACTATAAAAATTTGTTCCATGAATTAAAAACATTGATATATAAAAAGAACATAGCAGCAGGCAATGCTGATAAACATACCCAAGCTGAAAAACCATTAGCTTTTAACTTTTGAAGTTTGAAACAATACCAAACTATGGTTTCAGACTTATTCAAAACACTATTACGTCCCCATAATGTACCTGTTCCGGGTACAAAATAAACATTGTACCCAGTATAGTAAATGTGCTAAATAATGTTATTAGATCTCTGCTTTAACATGGTAATGAGGGGAAATACCTTCATTAAGTCCTGGTGGTCACGTGGCATTTAACCTCAATTGACACCTTGCTTCTTTGCTTTCAACAAGAAGTCTGTCATCACCACCCCTACAGATTGGGACCACCCGAACAATAACAAAGAAAATACATTTTTTAAAATTGGGACAACCAACACTATGATTGAATAGAGCATTGTGCCCATTTTTCCTTCTAATAGCCCTAAGATGTTCACCAATCATGTCCTTTAGCTTTCGGACAGTTTTTCCCACATAGAAAGCATGGCAACTGACACATGTGGCAACATAGACCAACATCGTAGTATTACAACTACATCTCCCTGGGCATGATAAAGCATAATCATGCCCATGTATCACCACATATGGCCCATCATTAATGTAGTGACAAAATTTACATGACCCACATTTGACCATCAAAGACTTATACCATCTATTTTTCTTGTCCTCCAGGATGTTTTTAATGATTTTCCCCCTACTGAATACCACCATGGGTTGAGCCCCCAACTTTGTCTTGGTGTATCCATTAAAACAAACTTGCCACAATTTTTTAAATTTTTTTTAGTTGTTTCAATAAGGGGAGTACACAAAGGGTTGTATTTTAAAACAAGTAAGTCAGAATTATCCCTTGTGGTAGTACCCACAGTTTTAATACCTGATGTTAAAGTAGGAGAAAAAGATGTGGACCTTTTGGAAACCACTTCACGTTTTGTATTTAAAACCAATTTTAGGGGATAATCTCTCTCTAAAAACATCCCTACTAAAGTGTACATCTCATCCAATAAAATCTTCTCATCACTAACCAGTCTTGATAACCTCACCATTTGACCCTTAATAATGCCTTTTCTCTGATGGTGAGGGTGGCAACTATTGAAATGAAGTAGGGAGTTGGAATATGTTTTTTTCCTGTGTATGTTACTTTGTAGCCCCTTATCAGTAATCTTGAGATGAATGTCAATATAATCTATTTAGGTCTGGTGCCATGTGTAGGTGAATTTAAGGAAGGTAGTGGTATGGTTTAAGTAAACAAACGAAAAACAGATGCACGTAGGACCCTGCACGACCAAACAATAATGAATCCAAATAAGCAAAGCCAGCAAGTGTTGGTGGATGCAAAGTCCAAATAATTTATTCAAACATAAGGGACAAATCCCTCATGAAACATATAATCAGACCGGTTTCGGCTCAACAGAGCCTTCTTCAGTGAAAGTCAGATAGTAAATGCAATAACAAACCCAGTTCATATATATATATAAAACTGGAAAATCACATGAGAACCAATCAGAATACATAATAAATAATTCAAAATTGGTCATTAAGACCAGGTGGGAACAAATGGTTTAAGTACTCTACAAATGTTTTAACCTCCTCCTCATTGCCTTTCCACAAAATAAGAACATTGTCAAGGAACCTATTGTACATCAGAATATTTTGCATAAAGTTAGTGCAAAAAATATGGGATCTTTCCCAATGCAACAAGACCAAATTTGCATAGACAGATAGATATGGTGGTGCTGAAGCCAAAAGTTACAGTTAAAGTTGTATGCACACTACCAGAATCTGTTCAATTGCCTCCTGATTTTGACACAAAGAGTTTAACTGATTATTTTATTTCCAGGTTGGACATGAATGCTCCACAAGTAATAATATGACATTAAATGCACACAACAACTATTCCAAAATTAAATATATTTCTTCCAGTACAGTGGGGCATATTTTCTTTACCTAGAGAAGTGAGATCATAAAATTAATATATGAATTGAAATTAGACATCTATTTTGATTGTTCTAGATATTGGCTAGTAAGAGTAGGTACCAGGCTTCTAGACAGTGTTTAGATGCCAAGAACCTGTGATGCAAAAGGCTTTGAAGACTGAAAATTAGGCACAAGATAAATAATAAAGCACGAAGAAGTACAGACGTTGAACATGAAACTAAGTAATCTAAGCTACCCAACGACCATAACATCCTCATAAACTAGACGGAACACAGATATTTAGTGCACAATATATGTTTAGAAGGTGGACTGGAGAAGTGAATTCAACAAACAGGAAGCAATGAATCAATTTATGTGAAATTACAGATGCAGTATGTTAGATAATTTACTCTTTAAAGTAAACCTCAAAGCTGGAGAAAAAATATCCATTCAATTTTGGTAGCAAAATTATGAACTGGCAGACCTCCAGTGTTTGTTTTAGCATAGGTGATATAAACTAGCTGGACTTACCTGCAGCAGTTTTACATGAGTACAATCCTGTGTACTTCAACAAGTGATACATGAGTACAATCCTGAGTACTTCAACAAGTGACTGGAAGGTATTCAAGACAGATTACAAGAGGCTCTTCTCATTCTGTATGCTTGCTCTCCAGGAACCTATACCACCACAACAATTATTTTAATTGTTGTAGTCCTTGAACCCCCTTCCACTTCTATAATAGTTATTTTAATGCTGGTGATTTGGAGGACCTCCCATCCCACCTCATGTCTGTGGTCACATGCTTACTTCCCTCATATACAGCACCAGTGGTGCGATGCTGACATAGTTGGGTATGTGATGTGTGCATATAGTATACCTGAGTGATTACTGCATGTGCTGTATTAATAACATATTTCCATGCATTTTTCATACTGTTGGGTCACCATGGCACTGTACATCTTTAGTGTAATCTAGCAGCATGCAAAGCATGTTGTACTCCCTGAAGCAGGTATCAGGGTACTGTACAGAGAAGAAAAAACTTGGCAGGATAGAGTCTCTCCCTTCCATGCTCCACTACCTACCAATGATAGAGTGCATATTACTGGCAAAAAGCACGCAACTATTAAGGCAATTGCTCCAGAGTTACCACCATAACAGTGTCTGGTAAAACTTTTGTCTCACAACAGCTCTGTGATAAGAGTTGAATCCCAATCTCCACTCAGTATCTGTCCGGAGTCTGTCTGGTTTCATCTCACTTACAAAATTATTCTGGTTGATTGGTTGTACAGACACACACACACTATATATATATATATATATATATATATATATATATATATATATATATATATATATATATATATATATATCTTGCAGGTATGTTTGTGTTGTGACTGAAGAAAGTCCAAGAAGGATCAGTTTATTTACTTGATTGACCATAAGAGACCTTGGGACACAGGTGGACAGTAGTCTCTCCTTTGATAATCACATCACCACAGTGGTCAGAAAATCCTTCTACGTGGCTCATCTCATCACAAAAGGATTCTCATCCAGAAAAAAAGAGGTCATTGTTCCCCTCTACTCATCACTCATTAGACCCATTATAGAGTACAATGCCCCTTTTGGTATGTACCTCACAAGACATCTACAACAACTGGAAAGACCACAGAAATACCTCACAAAGAGGATTACTGGCCTCAAACAGATGCCCTACGTAGACTGTCTCAGAAAACTACAGCTTTACTCCATCACATATCGCCTACTCAGGGGCGATCTCTGCCTAACATACAAAGCTATGTCAAACCCAGAGCTGTTGGACATGCTCCACTTAAAGAAATCCTAATCCCTCCGAGCTACACGCTCAAGGGACCTAAACCTTGTCACCACAATAAACAGAACATGCTGAAGGGATAGATTCCTGTCCCAGAGACTTCCCATACTCTGGAACATACTACCTATCTATGTCAAACAGAGTTCCTCATTAGTACTCTTCAAGAAAAATCTTGATGATTGGATGGGTAATAGGAAATTCACCCCAGGGATCATTTCTGTGGCTCTGCTCAACAGGGGCACAGGAAAATAATTTTCTTGGGTGGCGAAAGCCAGGGTACATTTTTTGTCTAGGCTTATCTAGGCCCTAGGGCCAGTAGCTTAGTACCTACCTATGAACCTATTAAGTAGAATAAAATAAAAAGCAGTATAGCATGCACCTGGCCACAGGACTGTGTGGTCCTTCCTACCATGAATCAGGAATAGAAATATATATACAGTGCAGAGGAAAGCTAATTTGCAATCTTCTTTGCTATGTGTCATGGTGTCATACAAGGTAGGTAGTCTTTGTGACTATATATAGCCTGGCCATGCAACTCATAGAGTTTAGAAGGTGGATTTCCCACCTCAACGTGATGAAGGCTATACTGCTTGCCCTCAGCAGTAAATCTTACAGATAACTATCCAATCATCTAGACAGAACCTGAAAGTGGCAAATGTGTTACACTGATCAACATGCAAGGGGAGTTTGTTCCATAGGAAAATATTTTTTTGGGTGAGGAACCTATCCCTCCAACAAGTCTTGTTTACACTGCAATGTAGTCTGAGGTCTTCAGAGCAAGTGTTTTAAACAATACCAGTATTTCTGAGGTGGAAAAGTTTTAGTAGGACAGG
The DNA here is from genome assembly GCF_019279795.1 of Protopterus annectens. Classification (NCBI taxonomy): domain Eukaryota; kingdom Metazoa; phylum Chordata; order Ceratodontiformes; family Protopteridae; genus Protopterus; species Protopterus annectens. Next base: position 1,210,115,943 of record NC_056727.1, read on the forward strand.
ATCTTTCATACCTCAGAAGGCAAATCAGGCGTCAAAATGCAGAAGTGGTGCAAGACAGAGAAAAGTGATTGGAGTTTTAATCTGTATGTGTCTGTATATTTGTAGGGAAATTATTGTTTAGATTTTTTTTAGTTAGAAAACATTGTAGTTTTTCTACTTGAGTAAGAGGTTTGGAGAGGTGCATTCCAAATGGTGTGTTTGAGTCTATAATTGGCCTGATGAGCAAAGAACAGAAGGGAATTATGACATCTTAGAACATGGAGTGTATACCTTTGGTAATTGACTGGGCAAGATAGAAGGATTTCCTAAGTATAACTGATTTGTGATTTTGAAAGACAGTTCATTATCAAGAAAGTACCTAAACTTCTAATAATTGTGTTGATCTTCTCAGGGGTTCCATTTATGTATCAATCAGTAAGATAGGCTTGTGTCCCAAAAGGAAAGTAAAGGCCATCATTGATACAGCAAATGTTGCTTTTGGCAAGCTTCTATTGGAGGATATGAGTGTCCATGGGACAGTCGAAACAGGATGTAGTCTACAGTTACTGGCAAACATATTTAGCCATACACCTTTAACATCCTCTTTTCAGTAGATGCTGAAAGGGAGGGGAGATGACTTAGGACAGAGCCATGATGGACACCATTAGTGAACAGCCTTTTAGATGAGAAAATATGTCCAGTAACCATCATTCTTAACATATGTGTTACTGTATTTTACAGCTGAAATTGGGGTTAATTCTTTATGACATTTTAGCTACAAAATATTATTCATAATGAGATATTTATGTATCCCACCTCATGTCATTAATTCTATACAACAAAACAGGCATACTTCTCTTATTACCAAATATTATTTACATATAAAAGAGAAAAAAAGGATCATTCTTGATTTCCTATGAGAATTTACTTAAGGAAGAAAAGTCTTGTACCTGGTGTTTTCAAATGAGGATGAAGAGAAGACCTATCAATGGGAAGTGGGCAGCCATTTGACATCAGGTAATCACCAAATAGTGTTGTTCATATTCCACTTAACTATAAAGTCTGCCTAATTGAAAGTGATGGTGCTAAACCTTAGGAGGGCAAAATATGACCAAAAGAACAAAGTTCAGAAAAACTCCAGTAAATATGTATGAAACTAGTGTGGAAGTGCGATAGTGATAATTCAAAAAATGTCCTCACCAACACGAGTCTTTGTGTGAAATATATATACAAATCAAACAGAGAAGGAAACTGTCACAATCCTTAGAGGAGGCAGCATGAAAAGCAATGGAAATATGCAATGTTTAGGAAGTTTATGAAAATACAGAAATTGTAAGGCAGGAAATAATACCTATTAAGAATGATTGAAGCAAAACAGACAAACATTAAGGCAAAGGTACAAAATGGAGGGGAAAGAAAGTCAATTCAGTCAGAAAGAGGGAGAAAAGATTCTGTAGCTGCACAAGGAAACAAATGAAGAAATTGTGAAACAGAATACAGTGGACAGGTGGTGAGAAGAAAGAAGTGGCAAAAAGGTAGAAATGTTAATGAATATTTCTCCTTAGTACTCACAAAGTAAGGGAAAGGAGATTTAATTTCAACCAGTAGAAATGCCTCAGACAGGAAGATTGATATCAATCCTTTGACAGAATTAAGGATTCTGAAACACCTCCAAAGTCTAAAGATGAACAAGGCTATACTCCTTGAGGAAAATTCAGAGCAGAATCTTTACAAAACTGGTAATTACACAGATTAATATCTCCAACAACTCAAGGTTTTCTGAAGACTGGAAAAAGACATGTGAATCTCCCTTTACAAGAGTGGGAAGACAACAGTTGCAGAAAGGTAAAAAAACTGTAATTTCATTTCTAGGTGGAAAATAAGGAATAACTATGGAATAAACATCTTGAGAATAAACAACACTAGAAACTGCTAGGGCACAGAACCCAAGAAAACATGAATTTGTCACAAGAAGATCATGCCAGATACATCTAATATTATTCTTTTTTAACCACCTTTATGAAATTATCACTTAAGACATAGGCACGCATACATTAATAGAAAAAAAAAAAAAAACATATTAACATTTTTTACTTACATGTATGTTTTCTTACTTTACAACTCTAATTTAGTCCAACACTACATAAATTGCTCAAGTTCGTCCATTTTCTTAAACCTCATTCCTCCTCCTTCTGAACATTATTCTGCATGCATTGTTCCCACAAATTCCACTTATTTCTATGTAATTTGCTCCTTCCCTTTTCTAAAGATCCCATTTCCGGTTCCTTTTATCTCTTCTACAATATTCAATACGTGAAATATAGTTTATTTAAATTTTGATTTTTATTTTCTAGTAATTCATTCTTTGGCAGTCAATAGAATTAAACTTAATAAGGCCTTTTTATGTCTAGGGAGCTCAGATACTGTGTCCAAACTCAAAAGAATAATTTCCTTAGTTATAGCCATTATCATTCTCAATATTTCTGACAGAGTATTCTGTAGGGAGTTTTTTATCTGCGAGCTCGTTATTCTACTAACAAACATGACCCCACTTACCACTTTCTTCCCCATCACACCTCCTGCATTTTCCATCTACCTGAGGAAAAATTTTTTGAAGTCTGAGTATAAAAATACTTATGCAAATGCTTCCAAGCAAAACTCCTAAACCTTCTGGACTTTGTTGCCAGCCTGGATCCATATATATGTCCCACCATTGATCCCTTGTAAACTTCTTTTCCAGTCTCTCTTCCCAATCTTTTCTAACCTCCTCTGATTGTTTCTTACAGTTATCATGCAATATTTTTATGCACTACTAATTATCCCCTTTTTCACAGCAGCATTTGTTCTAGATTCAATTAAAAACTCTACCATAGCAGATCTTTCACTTAGGACTCCTCTGTCCCGCTGCTCTTATACAACTCTGTTACCGTTCCCTCTCTAGTTATTTGGTTGTGATATCTTGAGTCCTTTGTCAGTTTTCTCCAATGCATTCCAGGCCCCTCTTGCCTATTTTCTGTACATACACTCCACAGGTAGCTGAGTGACAGGTATAGCTGATTAGACTTTAACAAAGTATTTGACATGGTACCACAGCAGAATAATGAACAAATTAGGCAGACAGAATGGATTCTAAAGTGGGGAAAGTAAAACATTCCTTAATTCTGGGACACAGAGACAACAGTACTAAATGTAGCTGAAGAGATGGTGCATGTGGGATACCTCAGGAGTCAGTATCTTCAGTATGTGGCTATTGCCCATGCACAACTCAAAGCTACTTCAATGACACCCAGTCAGTGTGTGTGTGTGTGTGTGTGTGTGTGTGTGTGTGTGTGTGTGTGTGTGTGTGTGTGTGTGTGTGTGTGTTTATGTATATGTGTTTGTGTGTGTTTGTCTCTAAGTGTGTGTGCTAGGAACTGTAGCAAGGAGTTAGCATAGTTCTTTTCTATAGTTTAAAAAAAGTGTTGAACGCAGTTTTACAAAGAGTTGTTATGTAAATATATAACATCGCTCTGCTTATCTTGAAGAACTTTTCTTATAAAGTATAAATGAGAGTAACTGAAGTGTACCAAGGAGCTATTATAGCTCTTAGTAACAGTTTAGTAAAGTTGCTGGACAAAACAAGGCCCTATTATGTCTATACATAAAGGCTCTTTTTTTCTTGGCTCCAGACTTTGGGGTGCCAAATGAAAGCATTGTCGAGGGCACAAGCTGACCTTGCTACAGGTCTACATTTTTGTCATATGATATTTTATATGTTTTTAAGACTGCTTTAATATGTTGTATTGATATTTATTTACTGTACCTATTGGAGTTTTTTTCTACCCAGCTAGGCCTTCCAGTAAAAATGTAAATAAATAAATAAATAAATAAAGGAAATAAATAATGGTGTTGGATGATTGGAACAGCCATCTAGAAGAAATGTATTCACAAACAATGACACTATAGAATAATATATGAGGTAGCCATGAAGGGATATTTATAAAAAATGATAAAAAAATTCACCACAGGTTGAGGGTCATCTGTAGTTTATCATATGTATAAGAATAAGGATGGAGGAGAACAGCAAGTGACCATTACATGCCCTCAAGCTTATGTTTCTTAATGGACATAAGATCAGCTACATATTTCTTCATAGGAACAATGCTTAACATAATGAAGACTCTTTAACTGTTATAAGTATAAAAGTCTGTTTAGTTCCAACTTAAGCTCTCCCAGTTTTTTATCCTTTTATTTTTTATGCTTTCTGATTGCCCAGATACCATTAATTATGCTTCTAGTTGTTTTTGCTTTATTTTTCTTTTTTCTTAATGTGCTAAAGGCAACAGAAGCAATGTACATTTCTTTCACTATAATAATGTTCATTGAATTTCAGAAAAGACTGGGTAAAATGTCAGTTTGTATTATTTTCTCTGAAGGACTCCCTGTATAATCCTCTATCGCTGTTTCTTCCTCTAATGAAAGTAGTAAGGACAGGACTCACCACAGTATTATGGTTCTGTTTTTAATAATCTCAGCCCTACAGGATCCAAGGAATTGTCAGTATCATGTTTTAACTTGAATTTTCTTTCATTCTTCTATAGCATACTTACCTGGCAGGGGGAATACCAGGATCAAGAAGGTGGTTTCCCCAGGGTGAGGCTTTTCCATTTTTCATTCCTCCATATTCCTTCTGTACTGGTAGCTAGTTATGGATACATGATTTACCTGCTATGGGTCACTGGCAGGCTCTTTTCTGCATGATAATTCACCTATAGCACTTTGATAATTCCTTCCCCCATGTGTCTGCTGGCTTGCCCTTTGCTGACTGCACTAGGTGTACTACAGTTGTGTTTAAAGCTGCACCAGACTGCAGTACTTACTGGGAACTTCCATGTATATCCTGCTTTGCTTTGCAATAGTGGGTGTGTAAGTGTACTTTTCTCAGGCATACATGTATTTTATAAATCTGCCGCGGTGGTGCAGCGGTAGCGTTGTTGCCTCACAGCAAGAGGTTCTCCCGATCGATTCTCGGCTGGTGTGCGGGGAGTGCCTTCTGTGTGGAGTCTGCATGTCCTCCCTGTGGTCGAGTGGCATTCTGAAAGACATGCGTGAATGGACATGCCTTCGTTGAAGGTTGGGTGTCGAGCTGGCAACTCGGCACTGTAAAAACCTACTGCCAATCATTAGCGGACTGGAGTTCCGCTGTGGCGACCCCTAACCGGGAAAAGCCAAAAGACAAACAACAACAACAACATGTATTTTATAAATATCTGAAAAAGGTATAGTTTATTTTATTTTTAGACAACACAGTGGTCCAGTTTCTGTCTTACAGCTCAAGAGTTCAGGGGTCAGCCCTGACCCCTGGTTTCTATTTGCCTCAAGTGCATGTTCTCCCTTCCACCTGGACAGCTTAGATCATCCAGTTCGTATCTCATTAAAAAAACACTGATAGAATGACTGAATAGTCTGTGACTATGCTGCACATTTCTGTGACCTGAGTTGCAGGTGAAAAGTGTCCTCCAAAGACCAGGTCACTTATCTGGAGCTCTAGCAGTATGGCAAAGTGATTCTAGCAGTTTGATTCCTTCAGTCCGCAGTGCACTAATAAACTGTGGCAGTCATTTAATCAGGCGGTGCTCTCAAGCTGTCCCAGAAAAGAGGCTATTTGCATGCTCACTAACATGTAACTGTTGTGATCACCTGTTTCACAGTATGTCATTTTAAAAAGCATTCTAGGTCTGTTCAAAAGTCCTGTTTTTCACATGTATATCTCCCTTCCTCTTGTTTTGTTTTTAGATAACTAGAAATCACTATATAGTTATATCCAAAGTTTGAGAGTTTGCATGCTCTATACGAGATATGTCTTGACTGAAGAACAAAGCATGTGTACCCTTTTAAAATAAATTATAAACACACTGTTCTTTATTAGATCAGTTAACTCATTTATAAACTATGCAATTACATCTGGAGAAATTATTTTCTTTTTATGCTTATGGTTTCTTTCCTTACCTGGACATTTGTTAACAGAGTAAGACATAATTATCAGATAACTGATCATACTGACATTAATATGCTGCATATTTTCCACCTCCCATAAAAATGTCTTAACTTCTTAAAAGCTCTGATCTGTCAATCTTTATCATGTCCAATGTCATGCCATTTCGGTTATTCACTATCGTCTGTAAAAACTACTATTTATGTCTAATTATATCTTAATTTTACACCAATTAATTTAGTTCAAATTGTTTGCACTATTCTTAAACCACGTCTTTACTAACACTCATCCTTAAATGCCTTACAAACCAGTATGAGGTTCCTCACATTTTCTGTATTTCAAGCAAGCCATGGACAGTCATTACAGTGGTATAACATATCTGTCTATAATCCTTAACCTTTATTCATATGACATTAGCTGCGTTCATATAATGCCTTTCCAGAAACTGCTTAACCTATTGCTGTCTTTTTTCTAGGGAAAAAAAAAAAGAAAAGAAAACATTTGAGAATGCCAGCATTTTATATGAATACAGTTAAACTGTGGAACTGGCACATATTTTTGTCTAGAGACCACAAATTGTAAGGTACGTGTATACAAACTTTCAGCTGCTCTGCTGCTATAAACATTCATCTTCTAGGATTTAAACTTGGTAAGCAGTACATGAGCCATCTCAAACTGAGAAACAGGAGCCCCTAGAATGAGACGTAAACATTTTTACTTAGCGGTTAGTTTATTACTGCTTACACCCCATTTGAGGTAGTAGAACTGTATTAGGTCAGAACTATTTTTCTATTCTTTTTTCTGAAATAAAACTTTCTGTTTCTTTTTTGGTTCTGAACTGCATAAATAGCATAAACACATGGATAACCTGGATTGATTGGTACTGTCTAAACAGGGTGCAAGAAGAAAGGTGAAGCGGATCTCAGTCACTAAATTAAAAGATCTATGATTCACAAACAGAATTATGCTCCTGTCAGTATCCTGTTCATGGGCTGCAGAATGAAATGTTATAATGTACTGTGCAAAAAGGGATCATGTTACACATTTCCTCACTGCACAGAGTGCTGCAGGACTAGGGGTGCTCTATACAATGGCAATGACATCCTCTGGCAAGGTACGCAGCACTGCAGTATGTCTGCTGCACAGGATGACAGGCATCTTATGACAGGGTACACAACACTCCAGTGTGTCTGTTGCACAGCAGGACAGTATGCTCTGGCATGGTACACAATACTGCAGCATGTTTGCTGCACAGGAGAACAGCCATCTTGTGGCATGGCGTACAGCACTGCATCATGCCTGCTGCACAGGTCAGTAACACCAGGAGTACTTAGACAACAAGACTGTGTAGGTCAAGAGCATGCAGCAGTGTAGCCACTATGCTCTACAGGATGGTGTTGCCATAAATGATAGGCAAAGGGCATATAAACAACAGAAAAGTGCACATAACATGCTACTAAACTCCCTGCATATCTACTGCAACTTCAGATTCCAATTTCTTAATGTGATTAATGGTCTAAGCACTGTAAAATAAAATAAAATTGTTCAGAGAAGTCAAAGTTCAAAGCTCTGCAATAAAATCGTCTGTTATAGATATATGAAGTCAAATGAAACTATATGCAAGGTGGATAACATGACTTTTGAGGAACCCTTTAAAGCTGACCAGCATAGGGGTCTCATCTGAATACTGGGGCAGAAGGAATGCAGATGTGGTGCTGGAGATGCAAATAAACAAAGGCCAGAGCAGCCATGCAGCATTCTCAGAACATCAAGAAATCATGATGAAGCAGAGTACTGGGACCTAGTCAGCTTGTAGGGAAACAGGAGTATCTTTAAATAGGGGTGACTCATTTCATGCAGGGCTAGATACAGTGAAACTAGAATATTAAAGGTGATATATGACCAGATCAGCAGGCAGTGAAATCTCTACAAAAGGAGTGCAATATATCAGCAACTAGCTGGGCTGCAGAATTCTGAACCAGATGCAGACAATCTAGCTGTCAGTTAGGTATCCCAAGATAAAAGGAATTGCAATAGTCCAATAAAAAAGTCAAAGCATAATGTACTACCAAGTAGTCCTCAGGTGGGCGAATGTATTTGATTTGGGTTCTAGTCCTTAGATGATAACTGGAATTTCTGATCATAGCTGACTTCAGGCCCCAAAGTGTCGGTTTGTCATCAAAGATAATTCCAATGTCTCACAGCTTACTAACAAAAATCAATTCCATCCCTCCTGGGTATCATATAGGGGTTTACGGCCACTTTGAATTCCTCAAGTTGGAATAAGTTGCCAAGGCCACAATTTCGCATGTATGCCAAGCTTCAGACAATTAGTATACATCTAAGACAAGATGGACTCCAGATAATCTGTGAAACAGTTAATAGAGGAAAGAGTTGAGAATGTGCAACACAGGCTGTGTGTTTTGTAGTATATAATACCAGGTAACAGGAACATATATCCACAAGCTGTATGGTGGGACTACTCTTTCTGCTTGGTCTCTCACTCATACAACATGCACATACACGTGCACACACACACACACACACATACACACACACACACACACACACACACACACACACACACACACACACACACACACACACACACACACACACATACACTCATCTATATCTATGTGGATGTGTGTTTGTTTTGTGTATTTCAGTAGTGGTGTTTACAGCTGCAGGGTGCAAGAAGTAAACCACTATATACAGAACCAAGATAACTGGTATGCAGGGTGGGCTGTGCAATTAACAGAAAGTTTACCTATATACAGTTTATCATTACTCATTCTTGTATACTGCCCCATGTTTGCCTGTCACTAGGGCTTTATAGATCATGATGAATGTCACTCACATGCTTAGGTTTACAGCCTTACTGAGATACAGGACAAGACATAAAGCCCACATCAGTTTGTTTGTGCAGCTGCAGTGTAAACATGCACCAACAATAGTGGCAGTAGGTTACAGTGGTCAACAACTAGCTTGCATATGTATGTATAAATACAAGTGTACATGGGTATCAGAAAGTCAAAAACATGTATTTGAAATGCTGATCCTTGACCTTACTTTGACAGCTGGTTTCTCCCTTTCCCCACATGTATGTAACCTTGGAACTGGTGATATATAGAGAGGAAGGTGTGAGGGCAAACCCCTAACAAAACTTATAGCAGAATGTGGAGAAAGATGAAAAAACAACTGCCCAAGTTAGATCATGTTTCATTGTCCTGATGACATTTAGAACATCAACATCTGACAGACAATCCAAGATAAATTTTCCCAAACTATATGTGGTGATCAGGTAATTGGGCTATTATTCTTCACAAAAAGAAGCAGGCGTTAGGGCCTATCAGTGGATAAAACTTTCTCAGGCAGCCAACCATGCACCCTTTATCCCATAATACATCCATGGTACCGAGCTTTTCTAGGTTTTTATTGCCATGCTTTGCGCTTGACTCTAGAAAATGGCTCCAGGATGCCTTTTGATGGTAATTAAGCTGTATAACTCTAAATTCAGAGTACCTTTTTTCATTTTTTTTCTAATGATTGTTTCTAGCTTCTGATTTCCCATCTTGTTTTGGAAGTAAATTCTTAAAGTTTTTACTTAGAATCTTCTTTTCTAGGCCTAAATTCAACCAACCCTCTTTCAAGCACTGTAGCAATTCTCTAAAACAAAATAGTAAAAAAAAAAAAAAAAAGTAGAAAGGAGGGTTACATTTTTCAAGCTAGATCTTTGCCTTATTCAATAGCCATCATTCCTTCCTTGCTTCTCTTTTGACCCTTTTGGTCATGATGGAAAAGTTGTTTCACTAGTGTGCTGTGGGAAGAAGATTCTTCCCCATGACAGGCACCCCACATGTATGTACTGTGTTGGGGGAGAAGCATTATATTCAAAAGTGTGACTCTCCAAGATATGAAATGTCATGTTAAATTTCATTTACTCCAACAACCTTTTTTGTTTGCTAAATATTATTCTGAACCATCTATTAATTCTGTTTCCACTAGGTAGCATTCCTTTGTACTGGATTCACCATTACATCTGAAAAAAGCAATTATATAAAATGTTGCAAACCAAATCCACGAGTCAGGTGTCTCCAGTTACTGTTTCTAAATATAAAGATATGGAGGTACTAATGCCAAAAGTCACAGGTAAAGTTGTATGCATGATACCGGAATGTATTCAATTGCCTCCTGATTTTGACACAAAGAGTTTAACTGAATATTTTGTTTCCAGGTTGGACATGGATGCTCCTGATGTCCAACTTTTCTTAAGGCATCCCAATCCAAGAGTACATCCCCTGCATACCCAAAACTAATTATGATAGGTTGGCAGGGGTCCTTCTAAGGTGTTATGAAGGCCTTCTAGAGTCACATCCACTATTTCATTTATTGGAGACATGGAGTCCAGGATGACTGTTTTCACCCATTCCCAGGACACCTCAAGTTTATCACTGGTATTTCATTTTTTGGCATCAGTCCTGAGGATTCTAGATTTGACCCCCTACTGTCATTGATTCCTACATCACAGCCCATGTTGATACAGGCCACTGTTTTGTCACTGTGGGCACCACAGGCATTGGTAATGACCTACCCCAACTCTGACTCTGCCCTTGATGTCAGTGCTCTTCTGTTTTTATGCTGCTGATGCAGATAATATTCTTGGCACTAATGGCAATGTGATGACCCACCACTGGACCAGTAATCAAGGAGCTTCAATCCTCACCACTGCCACCAGTGGGGATGTACACTGGGGGGATAGCAGGTACACATACAGTATTTCCAGATGCAGCTCTCTGCATCAAGTGCAATTTCCCTAAAAAGCACACAGACACCACAGTCAGTCTGGGGCTGGTTTCACCCTCTTTCTATAGATCCCCAATAAGACTCCCCCACTTGCACAACTATAGAGTTGAGATCTCAGCTGACTGGCCAAGACAAGACCTCCAGCACCCTCTCTGTCCAACCAGTGCTTTGTGTCCCTGCTCAAGTACTTGACACATACACACACACACACACACACACACACACACACACGCACACACGCACACACGCACACACACACACGCGCACACACACACACACACACACACACACACACACACACACACACACACACACACACACTCACACCTGGGAAAGGCTGGCACCAGTTTACTAGCTATGTCCCCTTTTGCCCAGACTATAAGGTAGTTATCACTGCCACCAGCCAACTCCTTATCAGCTACTTTAAGGCCCTTAACAAAGGGTGTCCAATCTTACTGTGTAATATTAATATTAATACAAATTGTAGTTTGACCAAGAGCAAGGCTATTAGGAGTGGCCCACCCAGTGTCACCAAATAAATATGCAAGTACTCTCAGTACTCTCAAAACTTAAATATCTCTAGACAGATCAGTCACAATGAAAGGTTTAACTATATTTAATAATAAATAATAAAAGAATAAGAAATTACTCAGTATATATTCACAGTGACATCAGAGTTCAAATTCACAGGAAATATTTGAAACAACATTGCAGGACAGTCTCAAATAAATAAAGAAAAATATCTAAACTAAGTTTTTCTATACTCCTGACTATATCTAAGATATTTACTATGTCCTAGAAAATTACTTACAGAGCAAGGCAGATGTGGTGAATGGTTCTGGTCAGGTCCAAGACAGAATACAGAATGGCCTGTCTCTCTAAGAGTCTTCTCAAATATTACTGCTGGAATAGCTTGCAGAATGACATAATTTCCTGTCATCTGACTCTATCCAGGGTGAAACCCCCACTGCTAGAAGCTAGCAGTATTTAGCATCTACTTGTAGAAATATATAGACCTCAGATCTTTGGCAGATGCTGGAAGTCATAAAACAATTGCATTCCTTCATACTTTTAGAGTAGTAATTAATTCACTCCTAAGGCAATACAGATAGCTTCTCAGCACAGATACTGTGTCTCTTGTTGCACTGAAAACTGAAAGATACCATTGTTTATTGTGTAGCCATAAAGTAATTTAATTTCAGCTATTTTTCTGAAGTTAACCTCCTGTATTCCAGTTTCTACTGTTAAAATATATACATTTAAACAGTTAGAATAGTACATGTACATTTTTGGTCTCTTCCAGTAGACCCACTGTGGTTACATTTTAAGCACATGCACTTTATAAAATACCTTTTAAACCCACATGTCTGTACAAACCTAGTTTGATATGCACATGACGTACAGTTCTAATACAGTTGTAACACAAGCATGAATGGTGATCCATCACTACAGACTGGTGGATCAGAACTTTCCTATCCATAGAACAGAAAATTTCTGTTCATAGCACAGCAAATCCCAACATCTCTTCCCTTGCCTGGCATTCTACCTCATTGTTACTGCTACTAAGAAGACAGGCCATTAGCCTTTTCCAAATAGAGAGTCATTTAATAGGTCCTACTAAACTAGAAAGGGACAAAATTTTATTCCAGATTCTCTTCAGTGAACAAAAAAATAGCAAGGACCTCAGGCTGATCCTTGACTTAAGTAGCAAAAACAACTTCATCCCTGAAGAAGTCTTACATGGCCATGGTGTTGTTGATCCTTCATTACATATCAGAACAGTGTATGTGCTCTTTGGACTTTTGAAATGCCTAGCTCCATCCCGGAGCTATTGCCATTTCAGGGTAGTAATCAGTCATTACTAGTTCTGGACCCTTCATTTGGGAATGGTCTCAGTCCTCTGGGTGTTTACTAAATCCATGCAAATTGTTGTATCCCATCAGCAGTTGAAGGAAGCCAAGGTTTCCCCATGTGTAGATGACAGACTCTTAGATGTTCATATGGCTCAGGCTCTAATTACAGCAAAGGAGGATCCTACCTCACTTTTCCATTCTGTTGGTGTAACCATGACCCTTGCAAAGTCTCATTCGGTCTTCTCATTGCTGCTTACACTTACTGACTGCATCTTGGATATGCCTATGTACTCAGCATATCTACTAACAGAGAAGATACAGTCCCTGTACATCTCAGAAGTTTCTATGACAATGGAATTTTAAACTGCTTTAAGTTATCTTTGACTAGGGGTGTCATATCTTATGACAACTTTCATTCCAATGTTACCCAGTGCTATGTTCTGTGTGAAAATGTTGTAGTGGACACTGCAAGAGTAGTGGTCTCAAGTTCCAGAGGCACTTTTTTAATAAGCTTGCATTTTCAAGGCATGCAGGACTCACCCCAGTGCTGTATACATATTTCAAACTTGATCAAAGGAAACTGCCTTTTTTTTAACCACTCTCTCAGTGACAGTCTCCATGAACATATCAGCCCTGCGGCTGGGGAGACATTATAACAGATTTTTGATTCAAGGTAAATGTATGTCTTCCAAAGCAAACATGTATATCAGCATTCTGAAGATGAGATCAGGCCTTCTGACCCTTCAAGCATTCCAGGACTCCTTTTCCAAGGTATAATTGCCATTCATTCGGATAATACAGTACTGGTCTGGAACATCAGTAAACATGGAGGAACTTAGTCATATCCCTTGTCCTGAGGGACTATGAGAGTGTGTGAAAGGACTCTTCAGTTGTGTCATTTTCTGTCAGTCAACCATATGCCAGGGAAGCCAGTTCATTCGGATAATACAGTACTGGTCTGGAACATCAGTAAACATGGAGGAACTTAGTCATATCCCTTGTCCTGAGAGACTATGAGAATGTATGAAAGGACTCTTCAGTTGTGTCATTTTCTGTCAGTGAACCATATGCTAGGGAAGCCAATTCACTAGGTTACTTACAGACAATCTCAATCATTATCTACTGACTGTCCATGAGCGGACCCTCCGCTCTTTGATGATCAGGAAGTTGTTCTGGATATGGGTCAGGCCTTGCTGCAACAAATACCAAATGCAGCAATTATTTTCCTTCGTTCCTCCATTGAGATTATGCCCCAGGGATACTCTGGTCCAGAAATGGCCCACTGGGCTCCTCTATGCTTCTCCCCACCATTCTTCTTCTTCTAATGATGAAATTCATAAAGAATGCTTAACTGCAGGAAACCAAACTTTTTTTCCATTGCTTCTTTCTGGTCTTAAAATGTCTGTCACCTTTAGGATAAAGTACTATGGCTATGCCTGTCAAGTACATTACACATACCAGTGAGTAAGTCTCATCCAGACTTGCACTGACTCTGGTTAGCCACATGGCATTTCCAGTTCCAGTAATAGCCACCAACTTCTCTTTTTCCTCCTGAGTGGTTCAGATTATTTCATTCTCCTAGAAATGTACCAGTTGTATGACCTATAATGATAAATGGACCCATATTCAATCATCTTGGCCAGATTTTTAATTCAAAACTAATTTATTTCTTAATCAAAATGCACCCTGCCAGAGTATCGAGTTTTGGTCAAGGTCTCAGCTGCTCTTATCTGGCTTTGCTAAATGTCTGCAAAGCCTTCCTAAAGTTTATGCACTAAACAGACCTTCCATGGAGGATCTGGTGCTACAGTTGGAGTTGTACTTTGTATTAAAAAAGTTGAGTCTGCCTCCTTTTTTTATCCCGTAATTTCTACAGACCTGAAACACTTTTCTTGGAAGCCTTTTTTTACTGGTGGCTAGCACGTCTGTCAGAAGGATTTCGGAGATGCAAGCCTTATTGAATGAGTCTCCATAGCTGACATTTCATACACACTGGGTTACTCTTCACACAAACCCTTCTTTTATTGTAAAAGTGACTGTGGGGAATAACCTTATCCAGTACATTTATCTTCTAGCATTCTTTTCAAAGCACTTTAACTATGGGATTATTGTCAATATTACATGGATATCAATGTTCACTTGTGGTTGAATGAAATTTGTCCATAAAGATAAACATTTGCATATAATCTTCTGTAAAAGAAAGGCTGTGTAAAACATTTTCAAAATTAATTTGGCCTAATGGCTGTTCACTTGTATTCAGTTTTGTTAAACTAAGTACAATAAATGTCTTCCTTCAGAACTGTTGATTAATTTCAATTGGACTGCAGCTATTTCCAAAGATGTTTTTTTGGAAATGCAGTTCTTGTTGATATGTGTGCAGAAATGCAACTCTTGTTGATATGTGTATGGTGACTCCTTGGGCTATCTGCAGCACCTTTATAAGACACTATAAGCTGGATGTGATGCTTAGCTCCCGGTCTCCCCTTGGAGTCACCATGAAAAGAGATACTCCCCTAAGGTGAATCATTAAGGTAAATTTACTTGGGCTGTGTCTTGCATTTACAGAGGATAAAATGCTTCTTCCTAAATATGAAATGTACATACTTCCCATGACAATAGATGTAAAAGAGTGGGACCACCCCCAAAGCATACCCTCACACCTTTACCTGCCTTTGGCATAACTGATCGGAAGTTTCTATTTCTTTGCAAATTCTGACACATTTGTACATCTTATTGAAGATCTAGAGGGGTTAGACACTTATGATACATTATGCAGTGGGGTTGTGTTTGGTAGCCTGGGAAAGTTTTACCTGCTGAATGATCCTAATCTCCATCAGTCTTAACCCTGCTTTTACACAGAGTGAACCTGCTCTTCCAGATCCATTCTTAAGATCAGTATATAACGTGTGTGTGTGTGTGTTTGTGTGTGTGTGTGTGTGTGCATGCGAGATCATATGTATTTATATACATGTGTGTGTGAGTGCATGTCATATATATTTATATATGTGTGTGTAGGTATCTATCTATGTAAATGGGGATCTTTGTGTGTGTACATGGAGACTTATCGGGACTGGACTATGTATACAGAAGCTGCACCTTTGCAGTGTTCACTTTGAAACAGCTGTTGCTTGGTCAGCTTAATGACTTCTGGATGATTTGCAGGCTTCTGCAGTGCACTGCCCTGTAATCCAGTGTCATACTCTCAACTGTCAGACTTGGTACTTCATCTCACTGTCTGTGAATTGCATTAATATCATTACCGATGTTAAGCTACGCACTAGTATGTCTTGTGAGTATGATTAGCACATGTGATGTGCAGTAACATGTTTCTTCTACATCCCTGATACTCCTCAGTCTATAAATCACTGCTTTTTCTTACAAACTAGCCCTGTGCATTGTGCCTTCTCTATAACCCCCACCAAAATGCAAGAAAGAAAACAGGAATTAGTTTGTCTGTGCATTTACCCGTCGGCAGGAAGTTGATATGATTCATAGCAGATGTTTTGCTAGCCATGACCCAGGCCAAAAATAAATAAGGACATGCATATTAAATGTAAATATACAATGTATATAAAAAGATAAAAATAAGTGAAAAGAAATAAGCTTTGTGACTGAGTTAGCATACAAACAATTAAAGCTAATAAAATAATCAAGAAATAAAACATTATTTCATCTTAAAAGCAAAAAGACCATAGTTATATATATCAAGTGCAAGGTGATATAAAAAGGAGGTAAATATTCAGATCAATATTCTTTAGATTTAAGCAGTATTCTAGCTGTTGGAAAAGATTTCACAAGATATACCCATACCAGCTCTGCTTGAAGCGTTAGCACTGCCACATATTACCTTTAATCATGGTTTCCGAATGGAATTCATGGACATAGCATGTACCGAGTGTTAAATTATTTCTAATGGCAGAGTAACCAGACTTACAACTTACTGCTGTTTCCGTTATAGTTTAATATGTCATAGCAGTTACACTGTCTGAGTTATTTCAATTCTATTATAACATAACTAGAAAAAAGTCTTTGCTTCTCACAAACTGTGTCATGCCTAGGATCAATGCACACTTGATCAAGATGGCTGTCCAGAAAAGCAAGCAACGTCCAGTTTTATATAGACTTTGCATAGCAGCAGATGTTATTTCCTAGTGTCCTTGTGGTTTGCATGATTGATTCTTGTCCATGTCATCTTTGAGTCAGTTGAAGTGTTTGTATTATTTTCTTTCGTTTCTGCATCTGAAAGCTCACAAAAAGTCCCTGTTAAAAATATCAGATGTGTCTCTGTATGTTTCAGTCAGTCATAACAGGATACCATTCTGCTGTATCAGTTTAAGTCTACGCTCATAACTAGATATTTTTACAAAGAAGCTAAACTAGACGTTCTTCTTTTTGTGAACCAATTTTACACCACATATATTAGACTAAGCATGCTTCTAGCAGATGTCTGTCTGAGATAGCTGTTGCTAAGGATGACATACTTCTGTATTTATTTTAACTAACCCTTGCATTTCTGCTTTTAGAAAGAAACATTTATTTCAAACCTTGTATTAATACAAAGCATATTTTTCTTTTGCATCATAGCAGACATTTCTTATTTCATAATTGTTTTGGGGAAAAATATTTAACTTTATATAATATCTATCACTGAGTAATTGGTATATGGAAAAGTGCTTGTGTATTGCCACATGCAATTAAGAAACAGCAGCTTAGCAATGCTGCAAAAATGTATGCACCTGAGCATCATCAAGGCAAGTGGGGTGCTGTAAATATGTAATTTAGCATTTTATCATACATAACTTACATAATGCTATCCATTAACAGTGGCAGTAAAACTCTCCAAATAACCAGTGGCATTGTGCAGAAACAATACCCCCTTCATCATCAGTCCATCAGCAAGCATTATAAATTACCCATCATCCATCAAACCACTGATGTTGTCACAGTAGTTGCAGTAATGGGATGAATGTAACTTACTCTACTGAATTACAGCATGCACCCATCAGTATAACCTGAGCCCAAACCACAGGACATAGAAATAACCTCTGTTGTTAGTCATAGCACATGATATAATATCCCTTGTGCCAATCAATAGTAAAAAATTTATGTTTCTGATCTAACTGCCACAAAGATACCTGGAGTTTTATATTGTTATGCATATAGAATAGTGACATCTTGCACAAATACCATGCACAGAAGATTGTATAACCCAAAATATCTCCAAACACACTAGTACAATCACTTGATGCTTTTCAGCATGTTTTCTTTCTACAAACATCTTTATTAAATTATCACATATGACATAGGCAATCTTGCATTTATATAAATGAAAAACAAACAAAATGACATCACTTTAGTTGCACACATTATACGTCACAGACACCATTGAAACAACTGTAGTTGCAGACATTATACATCACTTATAATCTATCCAGTCACTGTCACTTAAGCATCATATGGCTCATTCAAATCTTGCCTCTTAAACATTGTTCCTTCTCTGCATATATTATTCCCACAACTCCCATTTTTTCCTATGTTGTTTGCTCCTTCCCTTTTCTAAAGATCCCAATTCCAGTTGTTTTATCTCTGTTACTATATTCACTACTTCTAGTAAAGTTGGTCTAGACTTTGATTTCCATTTTCTAGTAATTGCTTTTTTGGCAGCCACCATAATTAGACTCAGCTAGGCTTTACTATGTCTAGGCAATTATTTTCTGTATTATACCTCAAAAAAAATCATCTCCCCAGTCATTCCAATCCACTCACCCAGCATCTCCAACAGAGCAGTCTGCAGGGAATCCCTAAAGTCTGCCAGCTCATTACACTCCCAAAAAAATGTTTCCAGCCTCCTCTTTCTTGCCCATCACACCTCAAACATTTGCTATCCACCTGTGGAAAAATTCTTTGTAGTCTACTTGGGATATAAAAATACCTATGTAAACACTTCCAGGCAAAGATCCTAAATCTTCTAGACTTTGTTGCATATTTGGGAACTATACATATATCTCCCCTTTGTCTCTTTGTGAAGTACTTATCCAATCTCTCTTCTCAATCTTTTCAAAGCTCCTCTGATTTATTCTTATAATTATCATGCAATATTTTATATTCTTTACTAATTATTCCTTTTTTTTTAATGGCAGCTTCTGTTCTAGATTCCATTTAAAACTCTACCAGTGCAGGTCTTTCATTTAGGATCCCCTATTTCTTTCTCTTTTCCACACTCTGATATCAATCCTTGATAGGGAAGGCAATCTGTAACCTGCAGTCCAGAAAAATTCTTGGCCTCTTCCCATTCTATTACCTTTCCCTTTATAGTTATTTGCTCGCAATGTCTTGATTTCTTTGCCAGTTTTCTCCAATAAATTCCAGCCCCCTCTTGCCTATTATCTGTACCATTAACTACAGTCATTCGATCAGCAAAATTTCTTTTCTTAATTCTAGTGCTGGTTTAGTTCTTAGAATACTCCTTACTATTTTAGGAATATAATACTCTGTATGATTTTTGTTGTTCTCCTTAAGAGTCTGCATCCAAAATCCCAATCTCTCCTTATTTCTTAAGCTTCCCCCATATCATCATCACTCCTTTCCACTTTGAATTATAGTTTTCTGCTTGTGCTGTGTATAAAAGCCTTAAGTGTGTTGCTCTAAAATACCCCCTCAAATTGGGTAATCCTAGTCCACCTTGTACTATTGGAAGTATCAGCTTATCCCACTTGACCCTTGCTGTTTTCCCTTCCCAGATAAAATCCTTCAACTCTTTTTTAATTGCTATCCAGAGCTTCTCTTCTGGATAATAAAAATATGCCTGACCTGTGTATAAGACTAAAGGGACTAAAACCATTTCAATGGCTCATATCTTAGCATTCATATCCATATAACAAATCTTCCAGTTTCTCAATTTTTGTATTATCTTTTGTTTAGTCTCTTCCCACATATCCTTAGCTGCCACAACAGAGTCATTTCTAATCCATACTTCTAAATGCTTCATTTTATCATGTCCCCATAAATATGGATATTGTTGGACCAATTTGTGTGTGAGTACATAATTTACGCTACTGCCTTTGTTTAGCTTCATTAATTTTGTATTCTGAGAAGATCTGAAACTGTCTTAAAATGTGCAATGTCTTTTTCTGGTTTTGCCATGTATAAAATAATATCATCTGCAAATAGAGACAGCTTTTCCTGACTACCATACCAATTATATCCTTGAATTTCTGAATCCGTTATTTTCTTTGCCAATGGTTCTAAATATAATGCAAACAACAAAGGGGAAAGTGGACAACCCTGCCTGGTTCCACTACTCAAGCAGAAGTTATCAGAGAGGACCCCACCCACTTTAATTTTTGCCTCTGACCCCTCATATATACTTCTAATCAACCTTATAATTGTATCAGGGAAAGCAAATGCTTCCATTGCCCTTCTCATGAAGTCCCAGTCTACTCTGTCAAATGCTTTCTCTGCATCAAAACCCACCAATAAAAGTGGTATTTTCTTACATTCTGCTTCCCTCTGGATCATCACTGTTCTGTTAATATTGTCAAATGTTTGCCTCCCCACCGCAAAACCACACTGATCCATATCTATCAATTTTGGTATCACTTTTGCCATTCTTTTAGCCATTATAGACGTAAGACACTTTATAATCATGGTTTAGTATTGAAATGAGCCTGTATGAAGCTGGAGCTGATGGATCTTTACCCACTTTAAGTATTAATGTTACCACCACCTTCTTCCAAGATGCTGGTACTTCTCCTCCTCTTAAAATATGTTAAACAAAACCTTCCAGATCTTTATCAGTTTTTCCACTCCTAGCTTCTAAACTTCCACAGGAATAACATCTATTCCTGGAGACTTTCCTATAGATTGGTTATACATAGCCATTTTTATTTCATCTCTTTCTATACTAACTGTTAGTAATTGAACCTCATCTACTTCTAACCTTGGCATATTTAATTCTTCCATAAACATTTCCATTTTTACCTTTCCTTGATTGCTATATTTCTCTGCTTTATACAAACTTTCATAAAATTTCTGAAATATTTCTAATACTTCTACAGGATCTCTTGTTATCTTCCTTGTTATAGGCTCCCTAAGCTTGGTGACAGCGCTTTCCACTTTCTGTTGCCTGAGTCATTGTGCTAAAAGTATTTTGTGCTCTAGAATTATTATCAAAAACAGTTGCTTAACAGCAATCTTTCTAAACTTGTGCATAGTATCGAGGTAATCCCTTATTTTGTGTTTAGCATTCTGCAGTTGCTCCTTTTCTTGTTCTGAGAGATTCCCCCTATTTTGCAATACTTTAACATTTGTCAGTCCCTCTAAATAATTCTTGTTACTTCTTAACCATATCTCCCTTTCTTTTATTTCTACCCTAGTTTTAAACCCCACTTTAATTTTATCTGATTGTGTATCTCACAGGAACATGTGCATTTAATTGAAGGTCTTGAAATGCACCCAGTAATGATTTCAGATCATGTGCTAATAATAACTAAAATAAAAACGGAGGGTAATGAAATAAAAATGAGACACTGGTGCTTTCTCACCTATCGGTTGAAAAGAGAGGAATTTAAGGAATGGGTTTTGGAATTAATTCAGGAGTTACTTGGATTCTTGGAGTTTTATCTACTTCCTGTACTACCAGTTTCTAGCATTTAAAGCCAGTAGAGCACTTGGTGCAGTAAGTGGAGGAAAAAATCAGGGAAAAATCCTGTTCTAATTTAGTTAAATAAGTTACTTACAGATTGGGGTCTATAAAATTCTGGTGACAAAACAAAAATATGTAAAAGATATCAGTAACACTTGAAAGTAAATCAATGTCCCTTTCCTGAGACTCAACTGTAACAGCACTTAGGGGTTGTATAACAATTGTTACACACTTCTGGAATTGTTGCTGTCATGGTTGCATCTCACTCTACAGTAGCGCATAACAAGTTTTTCTTTTTCCCATTTTGGAGCTTAATCACAGAGCTCCATGCACTACAAAATAATAACAGCAAGCTGCTGAGGAAATAAGTACCTCTAACCATTATCTCTTTGCATCTGTATTCATTTGCAGGAAAAACATGATCCTTAAACACAAAACCTTCCAGAGCATTTTGATCATGAATACCAGATGGTAGTTGATTCTGGCTAGCTTGCCGTTTTTTTAAAAGCTTCCTCTTGTACTACCAGATTGAAAGTGGTCTATTCAGTATGAGTGCATTATTGCTGATAGTTAAGTGGCCTCACTGACAGAGAGTCTTATCTGGGAAATCTGTTCCCTATTCTGTTAGCTAGTGGGTTAAAACTTAGATTCAGATTTGCTGGAGGTTGCAAAAAAGATTTTGTTTTGGAGGTGCCGACTATGAGTTATTGATTCATGAACTACAAACATATCTTATCAGCATCCTCTTGAATGAAAGAGGGCTTGTAGACCAAGTCTGTTAAAAAGCCTCCAGTAATAAAGGGGGGGGAGGGATAATTATTACACAGCATCATTTGAGTTGGAGGTAGGCAGCTGGTTTTGGATATGAAAATAGAGGAAAATGTGACTTAGTATGGCTCCATGAAGAGAAAACATTTGAAAGGTGGCTATGTAGGAGAGAACATTGTTAAAGAATACCTGAAATAGATGACTTGACAGAGGTGGGAATTCAGTAAAGCCTACACAATAATTTTTTACCATATGCGATAGTAATACATACATGGGCACAGCAAGTTTTAGTTTCAGTAAAATCACGTGCACTCACATGCAAATATGGAAACTTTCATGGAATGCAAATTTCAGCATAAGTAGCTGAAATGTATGCTAATGAAGCATATCAACGTGACTGAGAGATCCAACAACCTATACTGAAACCGTGTAGACTCCGTGTACATGTTGGCAGTGCACTCAGAAAATTTCAGTGTACAGGAGTCTACATGGAAACAGGGGCAAGTAAAAGTCCTGAAATATTGACAGAGTTGACCCTAACAGTAACACAACACATATTATGTCTCCCAAAAAAATGTCACTTTAACTGCCATGACATAAATGCATCTTTGGTGCCCATCCCAAAATGAAGAATAAACTTGTACTTAATGCAGGCTGCTAAAATGTTCAAAATGCATGAGACAGAGTATTCTAATGTACTGTGAGCATTATGTAGTATGTATCACACATTTAGGCAAAGTAATAAAGTAATACCCTACCTTGTGTTTACAACATTGTGCTCCCATGCAGTTTCCCTGCGTACACAGCTACTACCCATATAGATAACAGGCTGTCAGCATGGTCCTTATGCAAATGAGGCCAAAACTCAGTAGACTTGTTGAATGACAAAAAAGAATAACCGTGTAGGGATGTTCACATTGTGTAGGCACCACACGGTGTTTTTGTTTCCAATGGATGTCAACAGTGAGTAATGACATCGAGGGGTGTCAGCTTCCCTTTTTTTTTCTCAACATGTTTGTGCATTGATGCACTTAGTGCACCCATGGGAAAAGGAGCAATAAAAGGCTAGTTTTAGTGTGCTTGTTATGTAACTATTCCTGTGGCAGCACTTGTATGTGTAGGGCTATAGTCTTGATGGTCCTGGGATCAATTATAGGATGTATAAGCTTTTCTTCATGTTTTATGTTCCATGTTTGCACAATATCAGAAAAACAGAGATAAAAATATGAATTTTACTTATACTTACCTTATTTATGCAACTGTGAGTGGAGCACCACGCAGGTGCACATAGTGCACTACTAAACATTCAAGCAGAGAATGTGTTAAATCATGCTAATTACAGTCTAAGCAGGTGAACTGCATCTTAATTAGCCAATCTCACACAGTGGACCTATTCAACAAATGTATAAAGTAGCCATGTAGCCTACATTCTTATTTTCACTCAATACTTCAATACCATTGGAGCAGAGACTTGGAATTTTAACTGAGATAATTCTAAGTGCTGCTGCAGCTATTCTACACCCATATGTGCTGGAGGCTGAAGCCAATGCTGCTGGTGCTGCTGCCAATAGGCCTAGGCTGAGAAGGAAAAGAGTGAGCAGGCCCAGGGTAACTTTCCAGGTGCTACATGAGCTGGAGATTGTAGAGCACTAGATGGTTTACAGGGACACATTACAAGAACTCTGTGAGTTCGACCACCTTTAACTCAGAGTCAGAGCCAACTGAGGGGAGCCTATGCCAGTGGAAACTAAGGTAAGTGCAGCCTTTAGAATATTAGCTACAGGTACTTTTCAAAGACTAACTGGGGACATGATGGGTGTGTCACAGGCATTATCATCCAGAATCCACCACCAGTTCTTGGATGCTATGCTCATGCATGCCAGTGAGCACATATATTTTCCCCCTTCCTCTGAGGAGAGGACCAGCAATATGCAACAGTTCTACCATGTAGCTCACTAACCTGAAGTACTGGGTGCCATAGATTGCACTCATGTATACATCAAGGCACCACCTGGTGAGCAAGATAGAATCTACATTAACCGCAAAGGACACCACTCCATCAACTGCCAAGTCATGTGCAATGCCCAGGGGATTATCTTCAATGTGTGTGCTGGCAACCTTGGCAGTTATCATGACTCCCATATCTGTTATACATCACAGCTGAACCAGATGTTTGCTGGGGGGGGGACATCCCACTGGGCCATTTACTGGGAGATGCTGGATACTCCCTGGAACCATGGATGATGACACTCATCAGACGTGCACACACACACACACACACACACACACACACACACACACACACACACACACACACACACACACACACACACACACACACACACACACCCACAGAAGAACGCCATAATGAGGCACACACTCAAACTAGAAACATCACAGAACATGTGTTTGAGCTGCTGAAGCCACGGTTACAGTGCCTAGATATATCTGGTGGAGCCCTGCAGTATAATTCATGCACATGTACACAGATATTCACAATATGTGTTATGCTCCACAATCTGATCCTGCGGAAACAGCTGCAGCAGGATCAGCAAGGGGAAGAGAAGCACATCCCCCACCAACACCTAGGTCACCACAGCCACAGTCAGAGGAAGACTCTGAGGAGGAACCACCAGCTGCTGCCCCTGCAGGCAGATATAGGTGTGCTCAGTATGGCCTTGCTTTGACTAAGAGACAACGCATAGCACATTCACTGGCCACCTAGGGACCTAATAACTTCCTCCTACTCACATACATATATTAAAATTGATGCCAGGCAACTCACACAACCATTGCCTATCCATGTATTGGCTGTGTACTACATGCATCAGACAGTGTCAGCCCTGAACTAAAGGTGTGCCAACTGCTGTATTTGCAAGGTAAGTCCTGAACCTAGGTTGTATTCTTGAAGATTATTATGATATATCCTTGTATCTCTTAACTTGGTATAGTAAGCAAGTAAATAGTGCTGAATTTGTACAGAAATTACATTAACATGTGACTACAGACACTTATTTTACTAATATGTGTCCATTTGTAAATAGTAGGCCACAGGCATTAAATATTCACACAGTCGGACATCTGCAGAATACTGGTATATCATTCAAGAGAGAAGTTTGAAAGTGAGGCTACACATTGCAGTTTCTGACTTCAGACTTATTTTTGCCATAACTGGAAATGCACTGTGTTCCCGCAGCCCCCCAAAAGGGGAGTGCGCCCTTGTATCTGCCATAACAGCAACTCAGCTATGCTACCCCAAAACCACAGTATATGCATGTTTATGCCACAGTTAATATCCTCTCACATTTTAGGGACAATTATATAGAACTACTTACACATTGCATGTGTTAGGTAACTGATGAATTGCCAACAAACATAATCATATAAGACAGAGAACTGTATATTTGTAACCATAATTATGACAGGTTGTGTGACTACTAACTGCTTTATGTCCAAATATAATACAGAGAATTACTTATACAATATACAGTCCATGGTTTGATAGTAGTGTACATTCTTATGCAATTGGTTGTGTGATGAATGACCCCAGTTTTGTGCTGGCAAGCTGCTTCCGTGGCAAAGAGGACTAAGGCAGCCATCCTGTTTGCTGAAGCTGTATTGGTGTGAGGGTTCTAATTCTGACATAAGTATATATTTTGGATGTGACTATTACTTGGTAGTGTGCTTTTACAGACTTTGATTATGTGTCCCATACCTTTAATATTTAATAATATAATTTAATATTTAATATAATATTAAGACATTTCAAACGATGCATGCAAAATAAAACTCCCCAAACAGTTAATAGGTATAAAACATCCACATAAAACATGCCTAAAAAGTACATTTAAACACACACAAACAAGTTCATTTCCGTAAAATCATCTGTTTCTTTTTCAAAACAGGTTTTGGGCTTACAGCTGCATTAATTCCAGGGTTAGCGTCTGCTTGAAATGTTTTAAGTTTTAGAGAAGATTTTGATTGCTGGCTGTGTCATGTGATGCAATTAAGCTTCATTATAAAAGGAAAAGGAAGTGTTCTGCTCTGCTTGTTCACACTGAGGAAAGACGCATGTCCATAAACTTTGTGTTTTATTAAATAAGTGTTGTTGTATTAAAACTGCTATCAAGTGTTTCCTTACACTGGAATTTTTTGTTTGATATTGCTGTGACAGTGAAGGTTTACCATTGTGCTGGTCCCTATTTTGTTATAAAAAATATCCCCCCACCCACTCCCAAGCTTACCACAACACATGTTTTCAACATCACCTCCAACCTCCCTCTACAAAGAGCAAGTGATCACTGCTTTCTCCAAGACTAGGAACACAGCCTCCATGGGACCAGATGGCATTCTAGCATGTATGTAATGTTCTTAACCAGCAAACTACTGCACTAGGCACTCTATTCAATCACAGTCTGAGTACTGCCTTTATCCACACAGATTTGAAATTCATTGACCTATTTCCCCCTACACAAGGGTGGAACAGCAACATACAGATCTTCTTATAGCCCCTTAAGTTTCACAAGCCTCAACTGCTAGACAATGGAATGGATTTTCATGGCTGTCAGATACAAGGACAGAGTCGACATCCAAACACTACATCTGTTCCAGCATGGTTTTCTCAAGGGAAGGTTGTACATGCTAAAACTGTTGGTATTTAATAATGTGACCAGACACATAACATGTGTGCACAGCATTGACTTTGTCTATCTTATCTTGACCAAGGCTTTCCACATAATCCCGCATTCGTGTTTCAGTAATAAGGGAAGATGCTGTGTTGTCTAGTTGGTTACAAACTGGTTCACAGACAAACAACAGTTATTCAAAGTGGGATAGTTCACCTCTAGTAGCAAAACCGTCACCCATGGGTTACTGCAAGTGTCATCGCTGTATCCATTCATGTTAGTCATGTATTTCTCAGAAGTCCAGACCAAAACAGAACATTTGTGGCTAGCCAAGTTTGTGGTTGAAGGACACTTAGGTGTTATCATTGTATCCCCTAACAATGTGAGTGCTGTTCAAAAGGGGTTTACACAGACTAATGACTGATGACAACTCTGTGCTGTTAAATGACCATCATATAAATGTATTGTCATTTCCTTTAGTATTAACAATCTTCCAGCTAATTATGACATAACCCTGAATATCCTAATCACCAATTCTATATTGATAGACCTTGGAACATAAGTAGACTGCAACATGTGTTTATTGTGGTGAGGAAGGTTTTCTACATATTGCATCAGAGTAGTAAAGCCACTGCAGCAGTATCACAATCAGTTCTAAATCCCCTGTAATCATCCCTCCTCAGGCCTGCTCCTGAATACAATGCTCCCTTTGCTATGTAGTGTAACAGACACCTGCAGAAACTTGACAGACGTCAGAGATTTACAAGTAATATAAATCAGGCTGTCAAACATGTCCAATGAGGACAGACTGATGTAGCTGTCACTGTACTCAGTATGGTATAGACTGCTTCGAGGTGACTTATGTATACCTTACAGTGCTATCTCTGACCCAGTTATGATGGAAATGATGCCCCTGTATATGTCATTTGGGACTACAGTCAGCTGTTCAAGGACCATCAATGTAGACTGACATATATAGGACATGCTGGAGAGACAGATACATCTCCCGTAGGTTGCCACACCTCTGGAATAGGATTCAAAACCATGTCAAGCCGAGCACCTCCATGACACTGTTTCATCACAGCCTGGATGACATGATGTGAAACTATTAATCTTTGCCCTGCATTGCCCCTGCTTCTCACCTGGACATGGGTAGTTCTTGTTAGACAAATCTTGCCCATACATGATATCTGACATTGAATGTTATATTGTGATTTAATGACTAGGCTTCTAAACACCATCAGGTCAATAGCCTAGTAACATGTACCTATGAAGCTATGGTGATGTACATGCCAGAAATCCTGTTATACTGTATTACTGTTTTGATGTTGATTACAGTGCATGCTTAAAATCCTGATATTTGACTTTGATGTTGCAACTCCTGATGTGCACCATAACTCTGTAATAAAAATAATTACTGGGAAAATTTCAAATTTTATGATACAAATTTCAGTTGTTAACTTAACAACCCTTACAACAGCATCTTCTGTAAAGTAATGAAATGATGATGGTCGCATCTGTGTGACTGTCCAAGTACAATATAACTGACAGGTGCAGTAATCAGTTCAACCACACACATGCAGATGTAATCATCATGTATGTAAATAGTCACCCTGTACATCAGATACATAGCTTTACTATCCTTGAACCAAAAAGACAGAAAACAGGGATGTGGCACAGTTATCATCACTTGCACAGGGTGTTGTGTGGGGGTGCAGGAGGCCTAGCCTGACACAAAAGTTGTGTGAGTGTGTGTGAGTAAGGAAATAAAGCAGGCAAGATGGACCATGAAACTGTTTTGTGTGTGTGTGTGTGTGTGTGTGTGTGTGTGTGTGTGTGTGTGTGTGTGTGTGTGTGTGTGTGTGTCTGTAGGTGCTCTCAATGAAACATTTTATGTGTGTGTCTGCATGCACACAGCTAAACTCAGTGTTAGCCCTACATGTCTGTAAGTCAGACAGATGTGAGCTGTGCATGGTAGAGTTGACAGTTCATCACTGTTGCCCCCAACCATGAGAACTGTCTCTGCCAGGAGTTGAACTGGCACCTCCATGCCCAAGGTCAGATGCAGGTCTCCTACCTGCAGGTGAGTAATGTCTGCTGGATGTGCTCCCTTCATGGGAATGCCCAGGACCATTACCCCATGGCCTGCCACATCTAGGTGTGGACAGCATATTCCCTGATGGAGCAGTGGAAGTACTGCCCCTACGGGAGCATGATCGGACATGGTCACATTGACTCACAGCAGATGTAGTTGCTAACTTATGCCCATGAGGCTGATGTTCCCCTCCCAGCAGACATTCCATCGCAGATAATGTGCATTCCATGGTAGATACTCTACACTCCATCACAGACACACCTCACTCCAATGTGTTATTCATCTAATCCATGGACTCAACAACATGATGGAGGCAGTCACAGATGTCAGATTGTGCCACATCTACAACTCTGACCATTTGTCTGGAGCGCTTTTCTGAATGTGTTTGATCCTCCATGATAGCCCTGAACATACGTTGATTTACAATGGAAGAGACACCTACACTAGGTGGAGGAGGGACAGCAGGTCTCCTATGAGCACCTCCATCGAGCCTCCTGTGTAGCACCTTGCCAACAGTTTGTATACAGCTAGAGTCAACAGGCTCTGAAGCAGCAGTAGCTACACTTCCCTGGTCAATGTCCTCACCATCCACCTGTCCAATATCTGTTGCCTCAGTGGACTGGGGATTCATAGGTGTACTGGCTGTGTATGGGGAAAATGGGGTGGTTGCTGAATGTCAATCTCTGTGTCAGATTCAGCCTCTGCAACCCCCAGCTGTGCCTCACTTTGGCCACCATCATCATCAGAGTTTGATGAGATACTGACATCAGGTGGCTCAGGGGGCATAGAACTACTTCCATGATCACCTGTAATAAAAGGAAGAAACACAGGAACACATTAATACCTGCACTACTGTGCTGCACCACATCCTAAACAATTTACACTCTGTCACTATTACAGACAGTTATACCTCTCAGCCTATTACAGCAAGAAATGTGGACAAATGTCCATGAATAGGGACACTTTTGAAATGGTGCTCGTACAAACTTAGAAAGTTAATAGAATAACAGGTTTTGCTTTAACATGACAATTCTGAAGGGTATGAAGTCTGAAACCCAGATCTCTGTCATTATTTTATGTCTTCAGTCTTTAATGACTTGTCAATAATTTGCCAGAAAATCACTATGATATGAACTATGGGCCAGAAATATTAGTCAAAAATCTGGGCATTCAGCAAAAATCTGTAAAGCTGACAGGTATGCAGACAGTAGAGCAATACAAAAAGCAGGCCTAAGAGGACACATTCTCAGATATCTTGGTATTTATTTACAGTACTGACATAAATGTATTGTGTTTACCAACTGCAGGGGCCCTATGTCTCTGAATTCCTGATGGTCCTGAAATAAGTAAAGGAAGGGGTAATGGCAACAGCACCACATTTATAATAGAGGGTAATACGTTTACTGATCTATATCTGCAGTAACTCACATGTCAACAAGAATGTGGCTCACAACTTCAAAATAAGCTTAAAACTGCAGCTATCTTAAATTCCCCCACCCAAAAAACAACTTGACACACAAATATTAACTATTGACACTATTTCAGAATGCCACAGTATTCTAATGATGATCTAACAAAGCAGTGCCCGGAAGCTCCTCTTGAGACACAGCCCATGTCTACAATGTACTGGGTCACTGATTACTGGGAGCTGTCCTGTGTGGCAATGTTTGCCAGGAATTCCTATGTGGCAGTGAGAGGGGATTATGCAGCAGGCACACCACCGGTCATCTGGTGATCATGTGCCACTGCAGCAGTACGTCTCCTTGCAGCTGTTATCATATCTGTGGCTCTGTGACCTGCTCATAAGTGCAACTGTGTTACACAATATCATTTATGTTGCGGACTGATTTGTCCCACAGGGCTGTACACTAAGTCATATTGGCCCATCCTCTGGACAGCAGTACTGCATGATGTTGATGTAGCCCTCTATGATGAGGTCATTCTCAGCCTTGTTAAATGTGGGCCTATGTCAAGCAGACATTTTGTGTCCTGAAAGACAAAAAAATGATAACATATATAAGGATCACATAAGTAAAGATAAACTGTTTACAGATAAAGCAGTAAAAGAAGGTTGTCAGTATTCCCCACTTGATAAACTTTAAAGATTCAGCAGGGGGGCAAAAACTAATGGAGGAGGACACAAAACAAGAAGAGTAACAAGAGAAACATATCCTTGTTTGGGCCATAACAGATGCTCAGCTACAATCCCCATCCAAAATAACAGTCCATTTTAGTTTGTGCCATAGTAGGAACTCATGTTTGTCCTCCCATCACAAACAAAATAACGAACTAAGGACCAATTGATCTAACCAAACAACTGTGACATGCTAAAAGTGCTCTCAAAGAACCATTCCATGAAACATGTACATAGTTATTACACAGCATTGTAATTTCAGCCTACTCCACGTCCTCTTTATCTCTGAAATGGCTTGCTAAACAAGATCATGCCATGATTACAATTCTAAAAAATGCATACAGATTTACTTCACATTATTTTTAACTACATTCCAGCATATGCATTATGAAACTAACAAAATGGACGCATACCTATTGGAGTACATTACTCCATTGTAGAGATATACTGTTCAAAATAAATGTGTCACTGAGTTAAACAATGCAATGGCTCTCATCTACATCAGTTTGCCTAGCTACACATTTGCCTTTTTATAATGGAGTACATTAGTGATGGATTCCATCTGTCTTACTCTGTGCTTCAGAGATGCTAATTACAGCATAAGCAGCTGAAATGCATGCTGCTCAACCAATCTTGTGGAGCTACTCAATATAAAGCATCCATGTAGACTCCATGCTGTTTATTTATGTAGATTGAGAAAATAGTGGAGTACATACACAGAGTAATCACAGACAGAGTATTAGTAGCTGCTTCTTTTTAATACATTTGTCTGTGCTACAGGCTGAAGCCAGTGCTGCTGCTGCCAATAGCCATAGACAGAGAAGGTGAAGGCTTTGTAGTACAGGAACTGTGTGACCTCTGGCAGCCTGACTCAGAGCCAGAGCAAAATGCAGGAAACCCATCCCAGTGGAAAATAAGGTATGTGTTGAACTTAGAATCTTAGCCACAGGCTCTTTACACAGACTACCAGGGAACATGCTTGATGTGTCATTGGCATCAGCATCCAGGATCTTCCAAACATTCCTGCATGCTGTGCTACAAAATGGCAGAGAGCACATATATTTTACCATTAGCTCTGGGGAGAGGGTCACAAGAATGCTACAACTGTACCATATATCGCACTACCCTGAAGTAATGTGTGCTGTACATCGCAGTCATGTACACATGAAAACAACACCTGGGGAACAGGGTAGGGTCTATATTAACCATAAGGTCTACCACTCAAATAACTGCCAAGTCATTTGGAACATGTGTGCCGGCAGCCCTGGCAGTTAACACAACTTCCGTATGTGCCACATTTCCCAACTGCACCAGATGTGTGCTATGGGAGATATCTCACAGGCTCATTTAGGGGTGGGTGCATGCTATGCACTGGAGTCATGGCTAATGAAACCCATCAGAAATGCACACACACCATGCACACACACACACACACACACACACACACACACACACACACACACACACACACACACACACACACACACACACACACACACACACACACACACACACACACACACACAGAAGAACACCTTAATGAGACACACAGTCCAACCTGTAATGTCATAGAGCATGTTTTTGAGCAACTGCAGTCACAGTGCCAGTGCCTATCATCCTGCCAAGGCCTTTATTACAATCCACTGACATGTCCCACAATGCTCATAGTATGTGCTATGCTACCCAAGTTAATCTTATGGAAACATCTGCAGCAGGATCAGCAAGGGGAAGGGGAACACATCATCCTGACAATGCCAAGGTCACCACAGCCACAGGCCGATGATGAGTCAGAGGAGGAACCAGCAGCTGGTGTGGTTGTAGGTAGACATAGGCAAGTATGTTTTTGCATTGGCTAGGAGACAAGCCATAGCACACTGACTCACCACCTGGGAGCCTAAAACCATAAAATAAGATTAAGGTTAAGGTTACCATACGTCTGGGTTTCCCCAGACATGTCCTCTTTTTTGGGCTCCTGTCCGGGCGTTTTTTGAAAATTTGTACTGGGAAAGCATACCTTTGTACTGGAAAAGCATTACAGAGAAAAGTTCTACAGTAAGGATATATGTTGCAGTTTCTGACTTCTCAACTCTCCCTAAATCAGACAACAGGCAGGATGCCAAACAAGCAGAGTAACCAGACCAACACAGTCTTGTTAGTGCCATAGCAGGAACACCTTTTTTTTATATAAGGATAGTGAGGAATGTTGGGGAAGGGAGTTAGGCATGTCTGGGCAAGCACGTTGGGAAGGTGAGGAAGCATTTGCTGACAGACAAGATATACAAGACAACAGACAGAGTTGGTGAAGAACACAAGAGGAGGGTGAATACCATGGTTTGGGTGAGGGTGGGGAGATCAAGATCCCATGGACATCAGGCATGGTAACCGTGTGACTCCATTCCTCACTCAGTGGACTGTTATCACTGTTCCATCACTGTGCTGCTGGCCGCAGTGGCCGACATCTTTGTCTACAGTAGTTCAACAAGTTTAGTTATTCATAAGAGCAAAGAACACAAATTATGCTAAAGCAGATATAACTATTAAGACTGCCTAAAATACAGGTTCCCCTACTGTACAGGAATGAAGACGTGTGTCTGAATCTCAGGCAGTTTGTTGTTAACCAAAGTAAGTATGCAGTAACAAAATGGCACTGGGTAGTATATAATCTGATACAGGTAGAGAACACCAGCAAATTGAAGTAGGAGAATGCAAGGCTAACAGTAAAACTGGAAGCATTAACAGGATGATGTATGACATGGTCTTAGTCCATGTGGGCATAAACAACATAAGATTAAGGTTACCATACGTCCGGGTTTCCCTAGACACGTCCTCTTTTTTGGGCTCCTGTCCGGGCAGTTTTTGAAAAGTCTGCGATTTGTCTGGGTTTTAAAACCCGGACAAATCGCAGAATTTTCAAAAACCAGACATCCCTATTTCGGAGTCTATCCTCCGCTTTGTTTTTTTTTTTTTTTTTTTTTTTTGATTGGGTCATATACCGGTATACAAGCCAATCAAAAAACGGAGCTCTGTTCAATGCAGAACTGCTTGATGTTCCGCATTGAACAGAAGAGGGTCCGCTGTGCTCATTTTTGATTGGCTCGTATACCGGTATATGAGCCAATCAAAAAGCGAAGCTCTGTTCAATGTGGAACTGCTTGATGTTCCACATTGAACAGAAGAGGGTCCGCTGTGCGAGGTTTTGATTGGCTCGTATACCGGTATACGAGCCAATCAAAAAGTGGAGCTCTGTTCAATGTAGAACTGCTTGATGTTCTGCATTGAACAGAAGAGGGTCCGCTGTGCGAGGTTTTGATTGACTCATATACCGGCATACAGGCCAATCAAAAATCCCCAAACATGGAGCTACTTGTCTTTAATTCTGAAATGCATTAAAGACAAGACTAAAGACCTTTTTTTTTTTTTTTTGCTCTTCAACCTAAGAGTGGAGCAAGTCCTACAAGAATAAAGAACTTTTTTTTTTTTTTTGCTCTTCAGCCCTAACAGCACATATTTTTTCATCCTCTTTTGCATACAACCAAATATGGTAACTCTACATAAGATGTATCAGACTGGCCTACACAAAGAGAGACATGATGGAGCTCTCTGAATATGTATCCTAGGCAGGTATGAATCTAGCCTTGAGTAGCATCCTACATTCAATTATGATGATGCCACAGTAGCAGCAAAAATGATTGACTTCAAAAATTGGCTTAGTTTCTGGTGTCACAACAATGGGGATCCAATATCTGTCAGTCTCGGGAGACATGATTGATAAACCATGATGCTTTGCCAGAAATGGTTTGCACTTGTCACCACTTGGCTTCCAGATACTGGCAAAAACGTTATCTATCCCCATAGTGCCTTTTTTAGGCTGTGCCATGTTGTTAAACACTCCAACATAACAAAAATCACTCACACTACCTAAAGGTACTGCTGCTCAATGCTAGGAGTTTAAATAAAAACTGCACTCCCTGGAAGCACTCCTCACTCTGGAAAACACAGACATATGTGCAGTCACAGAAACATGATTCAGAACCACAGAAAGCACCCCAGCTATCAAAGGCTACAATGCCTTTCATACATTTTGATCCCCCTCAGCTCAGCATAAAACAAAGGGAGGAGGTGTCTCAGTGTTCATAAAGAACAAGTACACTGTTAGACTGGTCCAAGAACATGACTCACTTGAACTACATCATGCCCAACTAACCATAGGTATGACCCCCTATCATATCCTTGCTAGCTACAGATCCCCTAATATGACTCTGGAAAACCACACCTCCTACCTAAACCTACTGGAATCTCTTAACATTCAGCCTAACACCATACTTATGGGTGACTTCAACTACCCCTCTTAAACTGGGAGATTTATATCATCCATAATTCACTTGCTCAGAGGTTTTTTGTATTTCATCAATGCAAAAGCCCTGGAGGAACTAGTTAGCTCCCCAACTACAGGTACAAATATCTTAGACCTAGTATTCACGAACATGGAGGATGCTGCTCCATCCCATGCATTAACTCCTGCCTGGTACGATCTGACCACAAAATGATCTTCTTTAGTATTAAAACTAACCTAGAACTCCCATCAAACTCCCAAACTTGTTAAGAACTCTGATAAGGTAAATTACCTCAAACTAACTTATCTTATGAAATTCACAAGCCCTTCTGAGGTGAGATGACTCTAAGGCCTACTCTGAGCTGTACACAAAAGCACTGTACTTCATATTTGCATAAAGGAGGCAGTACCTGTCCAAGCCAAAATATAACCATATGCTTTTTTTAATTATGTTCATATCCTCAGGGGAAATGGTCATCAATGTGCCAAGTTAATCGTGAATGGCAACACTTACACCCAGTCTAAAACTATAGCAAACCTGCTGGCGATAAGTTCAGTTCATCTCCCCCCATCACCTCCTACCACACCCAAGGAAAAACCTGCAACTATCGCTCTACCAGTCATTATGAGTGAACGGGTCCTTACTGCACTCACTAAAGCCAAAAACACAGCCTCCATGGGTCCAGACAACATTCCAGGATGCTTCTTAAATAGCTTAAAACAGAATCTGTCTGTGCCACTAGAAACCCTCTTTAACTACAGTCTCTGGACAGGCTTTGTCCCAGAGGAATAGAGTACTGCAACTGTCTTTCCTCTGCACAAGGAAGGGCCCATCCATTGACCCAGAGAACTACAGAACAGTCTTAACTGCAAGGTCATGGAGAGAATTAACATGGACCTGATCAATAATGACATAGAAACCCTCTAAAAACTGGACCAGACCCAATTTGGCTTTATCAAAGGGAGGTCTTGCCTTTTCAATCTGGTGGACTTCTTAGAGAAAGTCACCAGGACCATGGATGAGGGTAGAATGGTACACACTGCTTATCTAGACCTGGTCAAAGCTTTCAACACAATCTACTACTCAGGGATCATAGATAAACTTAGGCATAAACCCCTACATCATCAGATGGATAGCCAATTGGCTCACTGACAGGACACATGTTGTCTGGATAGGTGAATCCACTTCTGATAAGAAACCTGTTACTAATGGTGCCCCACAGTGTTGGGACCCCTCTTGTTTGGTATATCTTCTCTGAAGTGAAGGCCAAATGTTGGGGGCCTCTATCACACCAAATTTGTTGATGACTGTAAGCTGAGAGCAATCATTAAATCCTCAAATGATGTTAACATCTTACAAACAGGTCTAAAAATGACTGATGCAAAAAACATGATTTCTGATTAAATGCTAAAAAATGCATAATCAAATCCTTCGGTAAATCAGATATCCTTGCAAATTATAATATTGGTAGCATACCCCTAAAAGTAGACCCAGTGGTGTGTGATCTAGGAACACAGACAATAACCTAAACTTTGACAACCAAGTAGCTACAGTAGTGAGGAAATCCTTCTGTGTGGCTCAATTTATAAGTAAACACATGGCATTGAGATCAAAGGAAGTCATAGTACCATTGTGCTCAGCCCTCATCAGGACCATAATTAAGTAAAATGCTTCCTTCTGCATGCATCTGACCAGGCACTTACACCAACTGAAGTGGCCCCAGAGTTTTCTCACTAAAAAAATACAAAGAGTAAGACACATGACTTTTGCAGACTAACTAAAGGCCCTATCCCTTTACTCCATCTCACATTGTTTACTGAGAGGGGACTTACACCTGATCTACAAGGCATTCTCTGATCCAACCCTGATGAAAATGTTACATATTCACAAGAAAAATAATACAAGGGTAAGACATTCCATGGACCTGAACCTTATTTCTGTCTCTAACAGAACTTGCTGGAGAGACAGATTCACATCCTAGAGGCTACCTCATCTATGGAATAAAATTTGCATCTTCGTAAAACAAAATGCATCTCTCACTCCTTTCAAAAAGAATTTGGATAAATGATGGGGAACCAAAAATTCACTCCTGGGGTACTGCCCATGTCCCTTATGGACAGAGGCAGTCTGTAAAATAACTCAGGGCTCCAACATCCAAAGACCCACTACCATGATACTACCCCATCCCATATCTGGGCAGTTAAGATATAATATTGTCGTATCCTGGGTATTATTGTATAGGCTAGTAAAGGGTCTTGTGCCATTAGCCTAGTAATCATCATATGAACCTATGAACCTTTGATGGGGATGAATTGTTGAAAGTGTACAAGCAGAATTTCAGCTAATAATTGGTTAAAAGACTGCAAGACTGAGGAGGCATGTGAGAGGAGGAGGAGTTTAAGAGGAGGCATGTGAGAGAAGGAGTGTGTACGTATTTATATCTGTAATACAGGTACTGTCCTTAAAAGAGCTAACTCTGCTAGGAGTAGTTATGAAGGAGTTTGCTCTGAAAGGCTAGCTGGAGGGTATTAGGCTGCCGCACTCATACTCACAAGTTTAAAAGATTGTTAGAAGGACTAAATTAAGTTTAGAAGTTCTTGAAATGAAGTAAACTCCTGAAATATTGCACACAACCTGTTTCTCTGGAAGTTTAAAACATTAAAAATGACGAGAAAAATCTAGGCAAGCTAGAGTTTCCACTATGTGATTCCTTAAACCTCTTGTATTAGAGGTACATGGGATATATGCAAATTACCCCTTAAGGACAACTTTACATTTAATATTTCAGCTATATGGCAGTTCTGAATGCCCATGACTTTTTTCACTTTTTGAGTCTGTTATAGACAAATTCAGGCCAAATAAATTTGTCCATAACAGACTTTAAAAGTGAAAAAAGTCATGTATGGTAGGAGGTTTGTGTATATTCTCAGATTAACTTCTATGGTATGCCAGCATGTCTAATTGCGAAAATGTGTAAGATTTTAAAATGTTGAGTATTTCCCTGTTTATGCAAAAAAATTTAAGAATCTGTCAGTGTTTTAATACATTTCTAATTGCTCGTTTGTGAAGGAGATTCTAAAGTACAAACTGTCTATGGAGAATCATCTGATCAGTAGGTGATGTCATTAGCTGATTGAAAGGAAAAACAACTTTTTCAAACAGCTGTTATTTTTTTAAAATAAGACAGTTGAGACTGTTAACCTGGAATATAAAAGAGACTTCTGAAGCCAGTTGCTGAGCAGTTAGTGAGAGCAGCAGTGAGTGAAGAGTTGCAGTCACTTGCAGTGATGTGCAGTAGATACCCAGAAAAAAGATCTCACCAAAGCTGTAAGCCTGCCTTTGTCTTGCTATTATGTTTTAGATTAGTGTTCGCTAGTTAGACTGGGAAAGTGACATTTCTAAGATGATGGACTTCTATCCTACAGTTTAATTTTATATTTCTGGTTATTGAATTCTGGTGTTTATTGAAAATTATCGATTTACATTCTTGTAATCATTTTATTTATTATTAAATGTTTTTCATTATTTTACATTGTGGCTGGATAATCAGTGTGTTCTTTGGAGATTAGAGAGTGCTTTCCTGTTTGATACTCCCCAGGTCACCTCAAATACCTGGGTGCTTCTAGTCATAGCTATCATTTATTTTGATATTTAATTTTTAATAACTGATCACCTTTTGAAGGGTGTGTAGACCTGTCTGACTCTGGTAGCAACGTTACTATTTGTATTGGGGAAGGGACACAGCTGGAAATCTGTGTTAGGCTTCCCATAAGTGTTTAAGTGCGAATTTTATTTTGAGTGTGAGTAAGAGATGTTAAACTGGAACACATTGCTCTGAAGTGTATAATAAGGGATTACATTTGGGGTGGACAGAGGTATATAGTCCAGTCGCAAGAAAATAGAGTATGTTCCTGTTGTGCTCTTAAAGGAAATCATGGAATGTTACTCGTGTGCTGTGTGCTCTGGTGTTTTCCATGATGCTCCCACATTGGAGTCAGTGGTGAGGATTGAGGTGCCTTAATTACTGACCCGGGTTTTAAGTGGGGGATGTCATATTAATGGTGGCAGTCTGGTGGGATATTGACCGGATGTCACAACTTATAAAACAGGTATAATTTTTGGGAACAGACTAAGGTATTGTTTCTAAAATATAAAACACATGCTATAGGAGAACTCTTGGGGCAGTAAAGAGGGTAGTTATATTATAGCAGTAACCCATGGCTGGGTGTGGGTAATGTTGGATTTACCCACGGTTGGTGTGGTTTGGTCATGAGGGTGAAGCCTGAGTAACCAAAGCCAACCATGAGTAAATCAGCATTACCCACACCCAGTCATGGATTATTGCCATTTTACAATGATATTATGTAAGAAAAAAGTTACTTACTTTTTTGACATAGTGTCCTTCTATAATGGCAGTGTGCTGCCTTCTGTGTTTTTCCCTGCTATCCTGGGGCTTTCTTGATGTACTGTTGCATATGGGACTTGTGTTCCCATGCTTATGCAGTACATCAGTGCTGTGTAAAGGAAGCAATGGAGAAAGGAAGATCTCTGTTGCTTTTTTTTTGTTTTATTTTGTTTAATAAAAAAAGAAAAATGAAATCAGCAGACTTTCAACGTACGGGAGAGATGGGACAAAGAAAATATAAGGATAATCAAGTACGTTTCTCTAGTTTTGCATAACACACCTGATTATCCTTGTATTTTTCTCTGTTCTGTCTGTCTTGTTCCTTTGAAGTCTCTGCTTTTTGAAACTTTGCTATTATTATTATTTTTTTTTATAAAAAAAGTAATGTTTCCATAGCAGATGTTAATAAAAGAAAGTCCAGGTGACCGAACCTTTTTCCATTGGTATATGCTCGATTTACACTGGCCATGGTGGTTGGGTTGACCAATCAGCCTGCTCATTTTTGAATGTTAATGGCTAGTCATTATATAATAAACATGCGCCTGACCTGGTGAGTTTTTCTGGTTCACTGGAAATATGGACACAGCCTTTTCTGCTATGGCAGGCCAAAATTAGAAGATATGGAGAAAACAAAAGAAGCCTTCTTTCAATGTAATACAAGTCTACAACAGGGTTTAAAGCAAGATATGGGAACGCAAAAGGAAGCCAGTAAGTATATACAAGAAGAAGACTGAAGCAATGCAAAATGATACTGCGATGAAGAAACTGCAGTAAACAGTATACAACAAAGCACAACTGTAAAAGATACAAGGCCGAATAATTGCACAAGAAGCTAGGGCTGCATTTAGAGAAAACTGAATGCCAAAAGGGTTTGGTTTCTATACAGAAGGTCAAAGAATTAAATAAAAGTTACTGTAACTAAAGTCAAACACTGACACACAGCCTTACTTCTTTAAAGACTGAGAATGAGAAGATACAGAAAGAAGGAGAAATGCAGTTGTTAAAGCAAACGAGCTACAGAAGGAACACAAGCTGCTCTGAAAAGATCAAGTTAATGAGGCCAAAAGGAAATGGAGCATGGGTGTTTCAAGTATAGAAGAGATGGGAAATGGTGCATAGATTGCAAGAAGAAGAAAGTGACCCGGTGCTTGAACTTGAACAGAAGGAAGGTCAGTTTCAGAAACATCATGTAACCATTGTATGCTTGCAGAGTGACAAAAAAGGAATGCTGCAAAAACTGCAAATTGTAGCTGACATTGTTTTTGAGTTGAAAACAAACTACCCAAATTTACAAACTGAAAAAGAGTAGCTGAAAGCGTACAGTTGCTGAAAATTTTAAAGAATGGTATTCAGCTTTGCATTCATAATCATAAAGTAGCTAGTAAAATTATTCCCTAAAGCAAAATGAAGATACTTTTACCAAGCTTATACATCAAAAGAAATCTGAGTATGAAAATTAATGTTAATAGCTTGCAATCACATGCGACACATTTGAAAAGGCTTTATGTGAAGTGGTACAGAGTTGTAAGGTGCATTCAGACAGCAGATACTGGATATGGAAGAAAAATGCAAAAGGAAAGAAAACATTACTAGTATGCTGCAGGAAGAAAAACAAAGTTGTCATGCTAGGTGGATGAACTAAACACTAACGGCCAGATTCAATAAAGCCTACATTGTCCGTTTACACCATGTGCGCATCATGATGTGACTTGCACATGGTAGTGCACTGTTTTGGATTCAATAAGCAGCTCTACATGGTGTGTAGAGCCATGCAAAGCCATGCAAACAAGACAGACACCATGGCATGCTAATTACAAAATAAGCAGCTGAACTGTATGCTAATCAACCAATCCAAGATGGATGAGCTATTCATTCAACAAGCTATAAAGCAACCATATAGACTCAGTGCTGTTTTTTCCTGCAATTTCAAAAACCTACTGGAATACAACCACAGAAAGGAATCTACACAGAAACAGTGTTAGGGGCTGCTCCTTTAATTCATGTGTAAGTGCAACAGGCTAAAGTTTATGTTGCTGCTGCTAATAGGCCACGGCCAAGAAGAAGAAGAAGAGTTTTCATACTCCGTTTAACTTACTACAACCTACATGAGGTGGAAATTGTAGAGCACTACAGGGTGGATAGAGACACACTACAGGAACTCTACAACCTCTGTCGTCCTCAACTCAGACCCTGGGCAAACTGAGGGGAACCCATCCCAGTGGAGACAAAGGTATGTGTAGCACTTAGAATTTTAGCTACAGGTGTCTTTCAGAGACCAACAGGGGACATGCTGGGGTGTCACAGGCATCAGCATCCAGGATCCTTCATCAATTCCTGAATGCTATGCTACAGCATGCCAGTGACCACATATATTTTCTTCATACTCCTGAGGACATGGCCAGAAATATGCGAGTGTTATACCCTGTAGCACATTACCCTGAAGTATTGCACAAATATGGAAATTAAGGCACCAATCAGGGAACAGGGAAGGCTCTACATAAATAGAAAGGGCTTCCACTCTATTAACTGTCAAGTCATGTGTAATGTCAAGGGTATCATCTTGAACATGTGTGCTGGCAATCCAGGCAGTTACCAAGACACACATACCTGGCACACCTCCCAACTATATCAGCTGTTCACTGAGGGGGTATCCAACAGGGTAATTTACTGGG
Source organism: Protopterus annectens (assembly GCF_019279795.1). Classification (NCBI taxonomy): domain Eukaryota; kingdom Metazoa; phylum Chordata; order Ceratodontiformes; family Protopteridae; genus Protopterus; species Protopterus annectens. The sequence continues at coordinate 1,210,158,232 of NC_056727.1, forward strand.
GGATGCAGGTCATGCACAGGAACCTTTTGCTGGCTGATGACACCCATCAGAAATGCACACACACACACACACACACACACACACACACACACACACACACACACACACACACACACTGAAGAATGCCATAATCAGGCACACGCTTATACCAGAAATATCATAAAGCATGTGTTTGGGTTGCTGAAGTTGTGGTTCAAGTACCTGGACACATCTGGTGGAGCCCTGCAGTACAATCCACGTACATGTACTGAAATCTTCACTGTATGTCCCATGCTACACAACATTATACTGAGAAAAAGTTTCAGCAGGATTAACAAAAGGAAGGGGCACACATCCCACCACCAATGGCAAGGTCACTACAGCCACATCCAGGTGAGGAGTCATGGGAGAACCAGTAGCTGCTGTGGGTGTAGGAAGATGTAAGTGTGCTCAATATGCCATCAAGTTAGATAAGAGGTAATGCATAACACACTCACTTACTGCTTAAGGGGCTAAAACCTTCATCCTATGCACATACATATAGTAACATTGATGCTAGGCAATGCTCACAGCCTTTACCTACCCACGTAATGGCTGTGTACTTCTAACATCAGACAGAGTCAGCCCTGAGCTAAAACTGTTGCAACTGCAGGATTTATAAGGTAAGTGTTGAACCTGGAGTGTATTGTGCAATAATATGAATGACCGGCATATCCTTGCATATTGTTACTTAGTAGTGCAAACAAGTAAAAGGTGTGTGATTTGTACAGAATAACCTTTTGTATAACAGCAGAGACTTATGTGACTTATGTGTCCATTATTAAGTAGTAGGCCTCAGCAAAGGCGCCTGCAGGCAGGTGCAAGGGGGTGCACTTACCCCCCCCCTGGAACCGGCTGGCCAGGAGATTCATTTTCTTTTAATTAAAAAACTATTTTTTTTTTTGTTTTGTGTATTTTTTTAAGGGCGTTCTTTTTTTTTAAGAACACACTTTGCTTCCAGTCGCACAGATGCTTCTGCATCTGTGTGACCAATAATTTACGGCTTTATCTTCTGCACCCATGCAGAATTTGAATTCCAGAAGATGTTTGGACTGCGGACAAAGGTAAGAGGTAGGTGTGTATGTGTGTGTATTTAAGTGTTTAAGAGGTGTGTGTGGGTTTTAAGTGTTTAAGAGGTCTGTGTGTGTTTAAGTGTTTAAGAGGTGTGTGTGTGTGTGTGTGTGTGTGTGTGCACGCGCACGCAAGTGTGTGTGTGTGTGTGTGTGTGTGTGTGTGTATGTATAAGAGGGAGGCAACATACCCATCAGCTGTCCTGATTTTACAGAATGTCCAGATTTATGCCCCATATTCATCCTAAAAAGGATTGAAGTTGCTAAATAATAGCAGACATTTGAGTTTTAGGCATCATATATTTTAGAAAAATGCATAGTAACACAAATCCTGTTATTCTAGCAATTTGCAAAGTTCATGAGAGCAATATTTATAATCTGTCCCTATTTATAGATTCATAGGTGTGTACTAGGCTAATGGTCCTGGAGCCTTTACAAGCCTAGCCCATAGGATTGCCCTGGCATCGTACCACCCGGCCTTAGTTCCCAGTGCCTCTGTCAAGCAGAGCTACTTGAGTGATCCTGGGGGTGAATTTCTATTTCCCATCCACTCATCAAGATTTCTCTTGAAGAGGGCCAGTGAGGTGCTCTGTTTGACATGTATGGGAAGTCTGTTCCACAGCATTGGCAGTCTCTGGGTTATGAGCCTGTCCCTCCACCTTGTTCTGGTGATTGTGGTAATGAGGTTGAGGTCTCTGGAGCATGGGGTGCGGAGGTATTGGGATTTCTTCAGATGTAGCATTTGTAACAGAGCTGGGTCAGACATGGCTTTTTGTAAGTCAAGCAGAGATCGCCTCTAAGTAGGCGATATGAGACAGAATAGTTGGAGTTTTTTGAGTCTGTCCATATAGGACAAGTGTTTAAGGCCTAGGATCTTTTTTGTGAGGTACTTTTGTGGCCTCTTCAGTTGTTGCAGGTGTCTAGTGAGGTACATGCCAAATGGGACATTGTACTCAATGACTGGCCTAATGAGGGAAGAGTAGAGGGAGACAATGACCTCTTTTTTCCTGGATGCAAAACCCTTTGTAATGAGATGTGCCACACAGAAGGACTTTCTGACCACAGAGGCAATGTGGTGGTCAAATGAGAGGTTGCTGTCATCCTGCATTCCCAAATCTCTTATAAAGCCTTCTGTGTTCAGTGGACTACCATTGATGTGGTAATTCATAGGAAATGGATTTTTCCCAAAGGGGATGATGACACATTTTTTGGCATTGAGCTTAAGTCCATGGTTCTGACACCAGTCATTGATCTCAGTGAGGTCTTTCTGTAGGATATCAACATCACTTGGGGAGTTAATAATAGCTCCCAACTTGCAATTGTCTGTGAACTTTGTCAGCCAGAGTCCCTTTGTGTTGGCCTGGACTTCAGAGAAGTAGATACCAAACAGGAGAGGACCAAGGACCAAATTCTGTGAGACTCCACTTGTGACTGGTCAGCAGTCTGACTTGGAGTCAGCTACTTTCACACTGTGGGTTCTATCTGTGAGCCAGTTTGCAATCTACCTAGCGATATAGGGGTTAATGCCTAGCTTAGTGAGTTTTTCTATGATTCCTGAGTGGGGAATGGTATCATAGGCCTTGGCCAGATCAAGGTAGGCTGTATGAACTACCTTGCCTTCATCCACAGCTCTGGTGACTGACTCAAAGATGTTGACTAGGTTGAGCAGGCATGATCTACCCTTCACAAAACCAAACTCTGTGGGATCCTGAGTTTGGAGAGTTCCTATATCCTTGTTTATTAGGTCCATGATGATGTGTTCCATAACTTTGAATATCAGACTCATTAGGCTAATGGGTCAATAGTTCCCAGGGTCTGTAGTTGCTCCTCCTTTGTGGAGAGGGATGACTGTAGCAGTGCGCTATTTGGTAGGGACAAAACCTGAGGTGAGGCTGTGATTGAACAGGGCACACAGGTGAGGTGCCAGTTCACTCAGTTGTTCATGTAGAACACAGCTAGGGATATTGTCAGGTCCCTTAGAAGCTGTATACTTGGCCTTGGACAGTGCTGTTTTAACCTGTGCAGCAGTAATAATGGGTGCCTGTCAATCTACTGGTATTGTGATTGGTCCTTTGGTGGGGAGAGAGGGGTGAAGTTGGCACTGAATCTGTCGGGCAGTATATTGGCGATATCTGTTGGCTCGGTATAGGAGATACCATTGTACAGCAGCTTAGAGCAAATCTGGGTATTGCTGTGGAGATTCTTTATATAACTATAGAAGTCCTTGTGGTTGTATTTACTATCTGCTGCAATTCTGTTTTCATAGCTAGTTTTAGAGGATTTGATGAGGGATCTCAACTTTTTGTTGAGGCTGATAAGGGAGTTTTTCCAGTCTTGGGACTTCACTTTATTGTGCATCGGTTTCCTCCTTCTGTTGTATAGTTTGTTTATGGCAGGAGACCACCAGATTGGCTTCTTTTTTTCGGAGGAGAGTGTCTTGGTTCTATTGGGTATGGCGAGATACATGCATTTGTGTATGTGTCCATACAGGGCATTAGTGTATGATTCGGCGGTCATGCAACTGTTCTCCATTTGCACGGGTGCCGTGAAGTTAGCCATCTCTGTTTTTAGGAGCCCAAAGTTAGCTTTGGAGAAGTTTTTTATGGTGGTTACCTTTGTGGGGGGTGGGAGGGATGTGGATTTCCAAGGTGATTAGTTTGTGGTTGTCTCTAGCCAGGGAGGAGTTGACTATTGGTGTAGAGCAATGGTCACCCATGTTAATAATGACCAGGACAAGGATGTTGCCACCTCTGTGGGGGTAAGATCAAGCTGGTCCAGGGCATTGGAATTAATGAATTCCAGGAAATGTTGGGCAAGTGTATTGGTACATGAGCAGTTTTCCCAGTTAATGGAGAAGTAGATGACGTCACCCAGTATGAGAGTATTAGGTTGGACCCTAATATTCTTCAGGGTGCTTAGGAACATGGAGTGTGAGTCTTGGGATATGGTTGGGGACCTATAGCAGGCTACGACCTGAATTGCTGTCTTACCCAATGTTAGCTGCACCTGAAGTATCTCTGATGCCTTATGTTGGACTACCAGTCTGGAGGTATGCGCATCCTTTATGAATATGGAAACACCACCGCCTTTGGAGCTTTGCTCCAAGTTCTGGGGCCAAAAGGTGTGGAATGAGTTATAGCCTGGTAGTGCAGGGATGCTTTCTGCTGCCTTGAACCAGGTCTCTGTTACAGCATAAATGTCAATGTTCTCCATTTTAAGGAGAGCTTCGAGTGAGTGCATTTTGAGATTTAGATTTTTAGCATTGAGCATCATGGCCATCAGATTCCATTTGTTTGTAACGGTTATGGTGGCAATTTGGTCTTTGGAACACTGCCTAAAAAGGCACTATAGGGGTGGCAAGAACCTTGGCCAATATCTGAAAGCCCAGGCGTGATAGATGCAGGCTATCTCTGGCAAAGCATCGAGGTCTGTCTGTCATGTTATCCCAGGCAGACAGATACTGGATCCCCATAGAATGACACAAGAAACTTAGCCAATTGCTGAAATCAGTAATTTTCTGCTTGTACTGTGGTATCGTTCTGGGTAATAGTAGGAGGCTGCTCAGGGTTAGGGTCATACCAGCCTGCGCTACATAATCCGAGAGCTCCTCCATGTCTCTTTTTATGTAGTCCAGGGAGGTACTTCTCAGGTCATTCACACCCACATGTACAATGAAAGAGTCATATTTTTACCTTTTGTTGAAGGACCTGAGTGCATGCATTATGTGGTGGATCCTGGCACCTGACAGGCAGCTGACTGTTACTTTCTCCTTATTCAACCTAGTGAGTGGGACATCAGTGTGCCTCACTATCAAGTCACCTATGACTAGTGTGTTGGGAATGCTGTTTTGCTTTTGGGGCTTTGGTTGAGTTGTACACTGTTCAGGAGAGTTATGTGTCTCATGATTAGTGATGTGTTGTGGTGGCCGAGTGAGTTTCTGCCTTGGAGGTCTCTGCTGTTTGGGTAGATTTTTATTGAGAGCCTCCGCGAAGGTGGGTGTGTGGTTTGTCTTTTTATGTGAAGGCAGTGCTGGTGTGTGTTCTGGAGGGCTATGTGTTCCATGTGGTGTAATGCAAGTGTTGACCTTCTCCACTTGACCAACTATTCTGGTTTTGGCTGGAGAGTGCGTGGCTTCCAATCTGGATATATAAGTGCATCTCTCGTAAGTCTGAGTGTTGGGAGGTAAGAGGAGAGGATTGTCATTGTACATGAGGCAGTTGCTACATTGCCTCAGGATGCCCAAGTTCACCAGGTTAATAGGAGAAAGCACAGGGAACTGACCTTTAGACATGCCTGGAGGGCTGTGCATTAATAATAAGTACTGGAGCTGTTTTCTTGTAGAACATTTAGTGCTGGTAGCACTTTTGTGTGCTACAATAATTGCTACAAGAAGTCTAGTAAAGTGCTAGATTAATAAGCTAGTAAAAGTGTGGGAGATTAGAGAACTAGCAGATCTAAGGGTAAAGTTGAAGAGCAGACTTTCTGGCACCCCTCACAAGCTTACAATATCTGGACTACACTAGGTTACAGGAAATGCAGGAAACAAGCGCAAATGTGAGCTTTTAAACCCGAAAATTGAAAGAGATGGAAAAACTGCCCAAACAGCCAATAAACTACAATTTCTGGGACAGAAACCACTCCTCTTGTGATAGATAGGCTACCTAGTGCTTACCACCCCAACTGATAAGCTAGAAGGCTTCCCTCCAACACAGAAAGGCTTGGGGGGGGGGGGCTCAGAAGCTTACAAACAGTCCTGGATACAGAAAGTCTGTATCTGGACTAGACTAGTTAACAGGAAAGGTGGGAAACAAATGCAAACATGAGCTTTTAAAGCAAAAAGTTTAAAGAGATGGAAGACCTGCCCAAATGGCCAGTAAAGTACAATTTCTGGGCCAGAAACCACTCCTCTTGTGGTAGATAGGCTACCTAGTGCTTACCACTCCCACTGATAAGCTAGAAGGCTTCCCTCCGACACAGAACGTCTGGGGGGCACAGAAGCTTACAAACAGTCCTGGATACAGCAACTCTGTATCTGGACTAGACTAGTTACAGGAAAGGTTGGAAACAAGCGCAAATGTGGGCTTTTAAACCAGAAAGTTTAGGCTTTGTCCAAATTTCTTGCACTTAGAGGATGAGGTGTGTGTGTGTGTGTGTGTTTGTGTGTGTGTGTGTGTGTGTGGGTGTGTGTGTGTGTGTGTGTGTGTGTGTGTGTGTGTGTGTGTGTGTGTGTGTGTGTGTGTGTCTGTGTGTCTGTGTGTGTGTGTGTGTGTGTGTGTGTGTGTGTGTGTGTGTGTGTGTGAGTGAAATGCCCTAGTTAGAGTTAGCAGGTCAGGTGGAATTTATTTTCAAGTGAATTTTCAAGAAATTGTGAGCATCAAGGGAAGAGAAGTTTACTGCTGCTCATGCTAAGTCTGCTTAAAATGTGGAACTGTTTTGTTTAGCAAATGGTATCACTATTGTGGTATAGAATTTTAAAGCAGTGTTAGTAGCACAGCATGTAGCATACTTGCATCTTGATGTATAGGGCTGTAGGTTCTACTCCCACAGCATGTAGATTTGTATTTTAAGGGGGTGCGGTGCTGCAGTCCTGAATATGTCCTCCTTTGGATGATATACCATCTTACTATTTTTTGGGTCTATATTGTAAAGTCGAACGCTTACCTTATCGAATCCCTAAACATCGACTGGTCCTCATCGAACCGCGAAAACATTGATCGTCCAGAAGAGCAAAACCAGAAACGTCTAATCGTCATGGTTGGCCTTTTGTGGTATAGCTCCGTAAGGTAAGTGTGTGATAGTTATGGACCTTAGGGTTAGGGTGCGGGTTAGGGTAAGTGCATAGATGGTAATGTATGTTGGATTTAGTGTAGGGTTTTGTTAATTGTATGTGTGTGGATTATTTAGTTTGTTTGGGTTTTGCTTTTTAAGGCAAGTGTGCGATAGTTATGGACCTTAGGGTTAGGGTGCGGGTTAAGTTAAGTGCATACATGGTGGTATATGTAAGATTTAGTGTAGGGTTAGAAGTAGGGTTTAGTTTAGGTTTATAGGTTCATAGGTCCGTAGGTTGGTACTAGGCTATTGGTCCTAGGGCCTATACAAGCGTAGCCATAACAATTCCCTGGCTATTTCTTCCCACACTATTTACTTCCCTGGACCCCTGTCTAGCAGGGTGACTGACATGATCCCCGGGTTGAATTTCCTTTCTCCCATCCAATCGTGGAGTTTAGGGTTAGAGGTAGGGTTTTGGTTAGTGTTTATATGTAGTTTATTTAGTTTGTGTATGTAGTATGTAGCGGGCAGTGGGGTGGGGCAAGTATGACAGTTCGACTTTTTGAATTTTGCGGTTTAGGGCGTTCGGTGTTTATGCGGTTTGATGAGGATGGGTCGATGTTTAGGGATTCGATAAGGTAAGCATTTGAGTTTATAATATAGACCCTTTTTTAATGTAACAGGCAATTTATTTTTTAAGGGCAGCAGGCACTGAATTTGTAGATAAAACACTGAAATATAAAGTAGTTTTCTAGCAACAACCTCTTCATTAGTTTCAGATCTCTTTAACATGGAATTATTCAGATGACTTTTACTTCTGCAGAGATTGTGCATATTGACTGATACTGGTGGATTGTAATGGCAGAAGTTTGAGTGGCCTTTTATGGTTAAAATGTTCTGAATTGGGCAGTTTGTCATTATTGGTTCATATGTTTTATTTCACTGTTTACTGGAAAAATGTTCAAAACTATACATTTAAAACACACTTTAACAGGTGGTGCTGTATGATATATTATAATTAATACATTCAGGAAGGTGAATCAAAGAACGTCTGCATGGTCCTAAAAATGCATACAAGGAACCTATGATTTGAAAACAGCCCAAAGTTAAACTCAACCTGCCACTGGCCAGATGCATTTTCTTTGAATGTAGGTTTCAATGCTGTTTCAGTGAATGTGAGTTTCAAAGGTAGAGCGGTTTTCATGCTAAGTCTGTTTTCATTGTAAGATTATTGCTTTGTTTAGCAAATGTCTATCAGTGTTTGTGCTATAAAATTTGAAACAAAAGTTGTAAATTAAATCCAGATATCTGTAATAATTGTAGAAGGAAAGCATAAAACAGCATGTACACTGAGAGTTTTAAACAGTGTTTATGGCAACTGGGGAGAAATAGCCAAGTAATGGGACACTGGAATGGCTGGGGGGCTTGTGTGTGGGGAAGAGCTGAGTAGGGGTCTCTGGGTTTGCACCCCCCCCTGCAAAAAATCCTGCAGGCTCCCCTGGGTCTCAGGCATCAAAGTTTCACACACAGTCATACATCTCAAAAGTACTGATGGTCACAGCATGCCCTCAGTGTAGTACCATACATTTGTACTGGAAAATCATTAAAGAGAGAAGTTAGAAAGTAATGTGACACATTTAAGTTTCAGAGTTCACAACTCTTACAAGCTCATTAACAATACTGATGCAAAAAAAGTTTGATCCTATCAACTGTCTAACTTTCTAAGATCAATATAAGTGAAATGTACAATTACCAATTCAACATCACAAATGCATATATACTAAGCACTAAGTCAGTTATGCACCCTGAGCATCAGACACAAAGCTTATGGATCCCTGAATGCAGATAGCATAGTTATCATCATTTGCACAGGGAATTGTGTTGGGAGGGCAAGAAGCCTAGTCTGGTACAAAAGGTCGCTGAGTGTGTGTGAGTAAGAAAGAGAAGCAGGCAGACATTTGGTAACAAATGGCCAGTGAGACAAAATGAGTTTTAAGCTTCATGGCTGAACCATGTAACTACTGTGTGTGTGTGTGTGTCTGTAGGTGTCCTCCAGGTAAAATTGGTGTGTGAGTGTCTGCATGAATACAGTCAATCTCTATGCTAGCTCTACATCTTGCTGTGTTGGACAGGTGTGAGCCATGTATGGTAGAGATGGCAGTTCATCGATGTCATACTCGACTACAAGAACTGACTCTGCCGGGAGTTGGACTGGCATGTCCACGTTCATGGTCAGATGCTCTGCTGCTATCTGAATGCAACTGATGTCTGCTGGATGAGCTCCCCTCATGAGGACACCCCAGGACCATGACCCCATGGACGCCACATCTGGGTGTGGACAGCTGAACCACTGATGGAGCAGTGGAAGTACTCCCACTATGGGAGCATGATCAGGCATGGCTACATTGGCTAACTGCAGATGATGTGGCTGACCTATGACCACAAGAATGCCTATTCCCCTCCAGCAGACGTTCCATCACAGACACCGCCTGTTCCAATGTGTCATTCATCCAATCCATTGAATTGGCAACATGGTAGAGGCAGTCACCCCTGTCAGCCTGTGTTACATCTACAACCCTAAGCATTTCTCTAGAGAACCCATGGGACTATGCCTATGCCTCCATGATGGCCCTAAACATATTTTGAGTGGCACAGGAACAGACACCTGGATCAGGTGGTGGATGGACAGCTGGCCTCCACCAAGTACCCCTAACAACCTTCCTATGTGTCACCTCGCCCACACTTGGCTATGGCCGGAGTCAACAGGCACTGAAGCTACAGTAATCACAGTTCCCTGATTGATTGTCTCACCTTCCTTCTGCCCAATAGCTGAGGGCTCACTGGAATGGGAAGGTGTAGGTCTGCTGGCTGTGCCTGATGGAATTACAGGGGATGGCTGCATGTCAACCTCAGTGTCATATTCAACCTCTGCACCCCCTGACTGTGTCTTTGTTTGGCCACCATCATCATCAGAGTCTGCTGATACTGTGATATTGGGTGGTAGAAGTTCTACATTTCCACTGTCAGGAACACCTGTGATAATAAACAACAAACACAGGAAAAACATTAATACTTACACTACTATAATCCAGTATATGGTAATAAACTAACAGTGGTGCCACTATTACGGACAGTACAGCAATACACATAACAGTGTTGACACCAGCATCACACACTAAATATTTCTTTGAACTGCTCATCAGTACTGACATTAAAATGTTTGGCTTACTATGTGCAGAGGATAGTCTGCTGCCTATAATGGATGGTCCTGGAGGAAGTTAAGCAAAAGGTAAGGACAACATCATCATGATTAACAGTAATATGGGGTAAAACTTTTTTGCCCTTTATATGTCTTTTAACTATACTTTCAACAAGAACTTGGATGACAAATCCAACCTAAGCTCCATGTGTAATCATTCAGAATGTAACTGTAGCAATCTACAACCCCTCAAAACAAATTTCTTGTTAAACAGAAGATGCAAAAACCAAACGGCTGCAGGTACACTGAGGTGCCCAAAACACACAACAACAGCAAAAGTAAATTAAGGCACCAAAGTTACACACTGGAAATCAATCAGGAACTAATGAGGTGCAGCCATTCAAACCAGGATATCTATCTGCTTGTAATTTAGTGATCCATTGTTGTTCTAATTCTTCAATGTGGTTTTCTGCACCTCATTAGTTCCTTACCTTATGGCAAGGTGCCTTAAACACTAAATATGAGTTTTTTATATATTTTTTATTGTACTATTATGGTTATATGTGCACAAAATGTGTGTGTATATGTACACATATATATATATATATATATATATATATATATATATATGGGTTCCTATGAGTTCATCGAAATGTCAAATCACCGACACTCACCTCTTCGACACCAATCCATCGACTTTCACATCATCGACAATTCTGGTAAGCGATCTTCCCCCTTACAGGACCCATGGTAGCGCTTGTTTCTCTGGTACGACATAAATAACAACACTTTTAAGGTAAAGTATACAGAATCACGTAAACCCTACTCGTTGTATCACAGAAACAAGCGCTACCATGGGTCCTGTAAGGGGGAAGATCGCTTACCGGAATTGTCGATGATGTGAAAGTCGATGGATTGGTGTCGAAGAGGTGAGTGTCGGTGATTTGACATTTCGATGAACTCATAGGAACCCATATATATATATATATATATATATATATATATATGTTTTAATAACCATCAGGGATGACATTCCCCCCTTTTTTAAATATTATTGTGTGTAAATACACACCTTTCTATATATTTTATGCATTTTTCTTATGGATATCGATATATGTTCTTATGTTAGTGGAGTAATATCTCTTTAAATTGTGATGTCATACTAATTGTCCTAGTATTTAACCAAGCATCAGTTGTAGTGATGTGGTCTGATGAAGCAACATTAAGTTGTGAAAGCGCTTACCGTTTGTCTTGTGCAATAAAGTACAGTGACTGATTTCCAGTGTGTAACTTTGGTGCCTTAATTTACTTTTGCTGTTCTTGTTAAACAGACCTAACATATTGATGTAAATATTTTACTATACAAGTGGGTTTAAAAATGGAGACACATAAGCCTACCTGGAAGCTCCACCTGAAACAGTAGCACCAATGTCAAGGACATGCTGTTCGGCACATTCCAGGAAAATGACTGGATCACTGACAGTGGACAGGAACTCTTCATTTGCTGTTAGTGGTGGCTATGTAGCAGGCCCTCCAGTACCCATCTGATGATGGGCCACTACAGGTGCTCTTCTCCATGCAGATGAGATCATATCAGTGGTCCTATGGTCCTCTGAAGAAGCTTTGTTACTAGATGAAGAGAAAGCGTGCTCAACTTGTACCTGTGTGGTTTTCATTTTTGTGATCTGAGCAGTACTGGCTTTTTAATACTTGGAATAAAAGTGGTTTAACGTCCAGTGTCAGTTCCTGGTTTCTGCCTTGGCTTGGATTTTCTTCATACACTTAATGCTAACTCTCAGAATTTTAGCAATATGTCTCGCATTTGTACTCTGCTTAGCTACACGCAAACAGGGAAAATAATGGAAATGTGTATGTTTGCCAACCATTGTGCAAGTCTGCTGCTCACTGCAGTGCTATACACAATCAAACTTAGCATGTATTAGTGCTGTTTACTGTCTATTTTACTCTTTATGTCATGAAACTACATATAGAAACTTAACAAACCAAACAATATGTCACATAATTACAATGCAGCCATGTGCTGTCTCCCCTATGCACTGCAACTCTGGTGTCTCCAGTACTTTTTCACAAATATGTCAACTACACTACATACATTAATATCAAATGTTGTGTGATATGCAATGCACATCAGTCTGGTAACATGCAGAACCAGAACTATCTTCATAGTTGAACATACCTACATATCCATCAACTGACCCGGGGAACTATTGACCCATAAGCCTAACCCCAGTCATATCTGCAAGGATATGGAAAGATTCATTGTGGACCTTATCTACATAGATGACCTTCAACGCTCTTGACCCAACCCATATTGGTTTTGTCAAGGGTAGATCTTGCTTATTAAACCTACTGTACTTCTTTGATAATGTCCCCAAAGCTCTGGATGAGGGAAAACAGGACATGCCAAGGCCTTTGACACAATTCCCATTCAGGTATCATAGAGAAACTCTCCCTTCTGGGGTTTCCCCCATACATTACTAGATGGGTAGCCAACTGGCTTACTGACAGAATGCACACTGTCAAAGTTGGGGAGTCCACATCCACCAGTAGACCAATTACCAGTGGAGTACTACAAGGATCTTTCCTGGGCCCTCTACTGTTTGGAAACTATTTCTCTGAAGTCCAGGTGAAGTTAGATGGCCTATGCCTTACCAAGTTTGCAGATGACTGTCAACTTGGCTCAGTCATATAGAATCCCCCAACAAAGTTAACATATTACAGAAAGGCCTGACACAGACAAATGATTGGTGCCAAACTCATGGAGTGAAGCTTAATGAAAGAAAATGCCTCATTTTCCTGTTTAGCAAAAAAGTAGCCCTGCTACTTTTGTTATACATACCACTCTTCTAAGCTCAGATTCAGTGGTGTGAGACTTGGGAACCTGGGTTGATAGCAATCTCAACTTCAATCACTGTGTGTCCATGGTAGTAAGTCACACATTCTACATTGCCCACCTCATAACTAAGGGCATCACATCCAAGATCAGGGAGGTCAAAGCTCCACTGTACTCCACCCTTATTAGGCCACTAATTGAGTACAATTCTCCCTTCTCTATGTACCTCAGCAGACACCTGCAGAAACTGGAGAAACCACAGAGGTTTCTGACCTAGAGAATCCAGGGCCTCCAAAACATGACATACATAGAAAGACTGAAAGCTCTGTCACTATATTCAGTATTACACAGGCTGCTGAGACGCAACCTGGGCCTGGCCTATTGAGCAGTCTCGGACCCTGCCCTAATGTAAATGCTGGATATCTGCAAATCAAATGGGACAAAAATAACTTGCTCCAGGGATCACAACCTTGCCTGAGACATAAACAGAACATGCATTTCCCAGAGATTGCCAAACATCTATATTAGGTTCCCACTGCATGTTAAGCAGTGCTCCTCAATGACCCTATTCAAGCAGAAATTTGACCACTGGATGGGCAATTATAAATTCATCCTGGGGTAGCACCTTTGTCCTTCATGGACAGTGGCAGTTGGTGCTGATCACAAAATTGCTCTACTGACAACAAACATCCAACTATGCTCAATAAGGGTACCTGGGTTTTTATACAGCTAGGCTTGTAAAGGCCCTAAGACCATTAGCCTTGTAACCTCCTAGGAACCTATGAAGCTAGGAACCTATGCAGGCCTCCCATCTTCTTCTCTCCTACATCCAGTGCTGATGTCATACACTATAAGTTGTCTTACAGCCTTGTAAAAAACATACTAGTGTCATGGCACTTGCATAAATTCATGAGATCTATAGTCTGTACACTTATATAGGTAGGGGTTCTGTTCTCACTGCTGTCAAGTATATGTGTGTGTCTAGCCAGAAAAGCAGAAGTGTGTATCCTACAGTTACAACTCCAATCCCATGGACTGACAGTATATTGATACTTGCACATGCCTACGCATCTATTTCATGCAGTTCTCCCAACATCTTCTCTCCCACATCCAATGATGATGTCATCCACTATAAACTGGCCTGCAGCCATGTAAAAGTCAGACTTGTGCTGTGGTGCTTGTGTAAATTACTGAGTTCTGTAGTCTGTGTAAATTAGATAGGTAAGGGTTCTGTTCTCACTACAGTCAACTGCGTGTGTGTGTGTGTGTGTGTGTGTGTGTGTGTGTGTGTGTGTGTGTGTGTGTGTGTGTGTGGAGTAGAAGTGTGCAACAACATAGATTGAACTATCAAATGGCAGATAAAAGAGGCGCAGTTGTTGTTTTAGATACTGCCTTTTATCAAAATAAGATTAAGGAGTTACTATCTGATGAAGCTACTTATGTCCCCATCAATCCCTTGGCAGTGAAACAGGTTGTGGATGGGGTACATAACAGGTTAAGACACCTGCACAATAATATGGAAATTAGTGAGGCTCTCTTTCATTTTTTGTTGATAGAAAATGTGGTGACTCCTGTTTTTAAAGCATTGCCTAAGATACATAAGTCATTGTTTGATCCACCTCTCAGACCCATTGTGTCTGGCAGAGGTTGGGTCACAGAACACATTTCTATCTGGCTAGAGACTATGCTCAGACCCTATGTGGATATAATTCCTGATATTTTAAGTGACATGGGTGATTTTTTGAGGGCGTTGGGCAACATCCAGCGGGACCATGCAGTAGGGTATTACCTGATGGTATCCATGGATATTCAGAATCTTTTCACAGTCATCAGTAATGATTATGGCATCATAGCAATTGGTTCCCTTTTACAGGGCATGGGCATGAGTGTTGTTAAAGTAGGCCTTATACAACAATTGTTATCTTTAGTCCTGGAAAACAACGTTTTTTTTTAGGCATAAAGCAGGCTTATAGACAGGCACAGGGGGTGGCAATGGGTACCCCCTGTGCCAACACCTATGCAAATTTGGTCTTGTCCTATTGGGAGAAGACATCATTTATGAGGGATGTCAGGTGGATACAACATATCGAGCTGTATAAACGTTTTGTAGATGACATTTTTATTTTGTGGAAAGGGGATAGAGATTCCTTGGACACCTTTGTCACGTATTTACACTCCACCACTACCTTTCTTAGATTCACGGTTAACTGTTCATATTTAGCCATGGAGTTTTTAGATACGTATATAGAACAAACACCTAAGGGTTTTTCTTCTCGCTTGTAAGAAAGGATTGCTGGAAGAATACACTTTTGCATTTTAACAGCATGCACCCCAGGTTTACATTTCCCAACATCATTCAGGGACAAATAGGTAGGTTGTCGAGGATTTGTACAGATGATTTACAATATGAAGATGAGGTAGCCAGGTTGCAAGGGCATTTTGTAGATAGAGGATACAAATCTACCATCATTAATAAGGTTATAGGTGCTGAAGCACCATCTAATAGGAGGAGATTTAGACCCTGGCTATCGAATAACACCTACGATGGTCCTCGGAACAGACGTGAAGCACCAGGGTTTAAGTTTATGTTCACATATCGTAGCAATATTAAGGGGATGTGTGATATAGTAGCAAAAAACTGGAATATTTTGACTAGTGAAGAAGGTACCAAAGTTATTGTTGGGAACAAGCCTATTTTTGGCTTTAGGAGAAACAAGAACCTTAAGGAAATTCTTGGCAAAGAAAGACATTTTCATTCCCTTCCTTTTAAGAGTAAACCAGGTAGTGTTCCTTGTGGCACTTGTAAAGCTTGTACTCACATTGATCAGAATACTATCTATATACATCCTGTCACGGGTAAGCTGTTTGAATTTAAGGCTAGAGCCACCTGTAGGACAAAAGACCTTGTTTATTTAGCAGAGTGTCAACTATGCCGTGGTTTTTATGTGGGGAAAACCAATTGTCTTTTCAAGGTCAGGATTTTACAACATCTTAGTTCTATCAGAAATGGTGATGTACATAATGCTTTGTTTAAACACATTGAACAGAATCCCACACATTTTTTTAAGTTTAGAGCCATTGTAAATATCAAGCTGAGTAATAGGGGGGGGGGGTGATATAAAACAACATACTGAATTAATAGAAGCCAAATGGATAATTGAGCTTATGGCTCATAGGACTCCAGGTTTAAATGAAAATGTTCCAATGAAGCCCGCCCTTAGGAATAGGCAGGTCTGTTACTGATTTTATTAAATTTTATTGGTAGTATTTAAATTCTGTTAGAATGAGAATGTTTGTTAATCTGATGAAGGGTGTTACCCGAAAGCGCTCATTCTTCCTGGAGATTTCTGTGTCTGAGTTTTATGTGCTTTTATTAAATTCATTTCGCACTTCAAGCTGTGTTCTGCCACGATTTTTTCTGCATTTGTGCTACAGTTACCACTCAAATCCCATGGATTGACAGTATTTTGATACTTGCACACGCCTAAACAATCACTTTGTGCAAGCCTCCCAACATCATTTCTTCAACATGCACTTCTGATGTTATCAATTATAAGTTGGCCTGTAGCCTTGTAAAAGGGAGACTTGTGCAGTGGTGCTTGCATAGGTTACTGAGCTTTGTAGCCTGTATACTTAGAAAGGTAGGGGTTCTGTTCTCACTGAAGTTAAATGGGGCATGTGTGTGTGTGTGTGTGTGTGTGTGTGTGTGTGTGTGTGTGTGTGTGTGTGTGTGTGTGTGTGTGTGTGTGTGTGTGTGTGTGTGTGTGTGTGTGTGTGTGTGTGTGTGTGTGTGTGTGTGTGTGTGTGTGTGTGCGCACGTGCACTTGCTTAACATTACAGAGAGCATTTTACAGCAGCATGTGGGACACTGTTATTGCCATATTCTCCTCATCAGACACTGCTGATGTCATCAGCTATAAAGTGTTGTCTGAGACACTGCAAGTGAGACTTCAGCTGTGGCACTTGCCTTAAATACAGATTTCTGTAGTCTGTGTGCTTAGGTATGGATTCTACTCTTACTACAGTCAACTGGGTTGTGTATATATATATATATATATATATATATATATATATATATATATGTGTGTGTGTGTGTGTGTGTGTGTGTGTGCACGCAAGCACTTGCCTGACATTACAGAGAGCCTTTTACACCAGCATGTGGGATACTGCTATTACCATATTCTCCTCATCAGACACTGCTGATGAAATCAGCTGTATCTGATTTGTGGATGTGCACTATTCCCACAAGGGCAGGGCCAGAGACTTGCCTGGAAGTCAGGCAGAAGTCACTTCATCCTATATGATAACGATTACAATGACATGGCTTTCAGTCTATCCACATACATTATGGCATGGATTGTAGGCCCTGTGTTTTCTTGGTGAAAAACCCCTGTGGTCTCCCCAGCTGCTGCTGCATGTGCCTGGTGAGGTGCATGCAAAATGCAGCATTATATTCTATATTAGTGTTCTGATGAGGTTTGAGTACAGTGCTGTAATATAATCCTCATATCTGAATATGATAGCATGATGTATGATGTGCACAACATAGGCTTTCCATACTAGTGCATTTGGTGGTCGAAGTTCAGATTACTATGCATGTGTGTTCCCAATACTTGCATCACTGGATTTCAGCATAGCGGGACTACTGCCAATGCTGTAATTAGCAGAGAATTCCACTTTGCTGATGGAAAAAATAGACACATATTTGCATTTATTTGCAGACCGTGAGGCATTGTCACCAATAATTTGTCTGTTTTAGCCCCTACTGTAGTATGTTATCACCATAGGTGGATTCAGTGATTGCACCCAGTATGATAGAATCAGTGAACATGGTAAGTCAAAGGCAGTATACTTTAGCCTGCACTGTTAGAAATAGATTCCAAACAGTAAAGGACCAAGCACAGATCCCTGGGTATGCCAATGGTGTTAGCTCTACTGGTACAGGTTGATACACCAACATCCACAGTATTTGTTCTGTCAGTGAGCCAGCTGCTTACCCATCTAGTGACACAAGGTTTAATCCCCATCTGGGAGAGTTTCTCAATGATACCTGTGACAACTTACCACTGGACCAGTAATCAAGGAGCCTCAATCCTCATCACTGGCAACAGTGGGGGACGTACACTGAGAGTATAACACGTACACACACAGTATTTCCAGACGCAGCTCACTACATCAAGTGCAATTTCCCTTAAGGGTACACAGAGACCACAGTCAGTCCGGGGATGGTTTCTCCCTCTTTCTCCAGAACCCCAATAAGACTCCCCACTGGCACAGCCAGAGAGTTGAAATCTCAGCTGAGTGGCCAAGCTAAGACATCCAGCACCCTCCATGTCCAACCAGTGCTTCGTATCCCTGCCCAACTAGCTGACACACACAATCTTTGAGGTTTGATTTACACATACACACACACACACACACACACACACACACACACACACACACACACACACACACACACACACACACTGGGATCACTTCTGTGTCTCTGCTCGACAGTGGCACAGGAAAATATCTTTCTTGGGTGGCATAAGCCAGGGAACCTTGTTGGCTAGGCTTACGTAGGCCCTTGGGTCGATAGCCTAGTACCTACCTATGAACACACACACACACACACACACACACACACACACACACACACACACACACACACACACACACACACACACACACACACACACACACACACACACACACACACACGCAAACACACCTGGGAAAAGCTGGCACAGGTTTACTAGCTATGCCCGATTTTGCCCAGACTATAAGGTAGTTATCACTGCCACCAGTCAAGTCCTTATCAGCTACTTTAAAGCCCATAACAAAGGGTGCTCAATCTTACTGCGTAATATTACTATTAATACAAATGGTACTTTGACCAAGAGCAAGGCTATTAGGAGTGTCCCACACAGTGTCACCAAATAAATATGCAAGTACTCTCAAAACTTAAATATCTCTAGATAGATCAGCCCCAATTAAATATTTAAATATATTTAATAATAAATAATAAAAGAACAAGAAAATACTCCGTATATATTCACAATGACATTAGTATTCAAAACCACAGAAAATATTTAAAACAACATTGCAGGACAGTCTCAAATAAATAAAGAAAAATATCTAAACTAATCTTTACTATATTCCTGACTGACTATATCGAAGAAAGAGTTACTATACCCCAGAAACGTACTTAAAAAACAAAGGCAGATGTGTGGTGAATGGATCTTGTCAGGTCCAAGACAGCATACAGAATGATCTCTCTCACTAAGAGACTCCTCAAATTAATTTCTCAGATATTGCTGCTGAGATAGCTTTCAGAATAACATAATTTCTTGTCATCTGACTCTATCCAGGTGAAACCCCTACTACTGGAAGCTGGCAGTATTTAGCATCTACCTGTGAAAATACATAGACCTCGGGTCACTGGCAGATGCTGGAAGTCAAAAACCAATTACATTCCTTCACATTTCAGGACTAGTAATTATTTCACCCTATAGACAATACAGAAAGTTCCCGGGTTTTAGATGTTGTGTCTCCTTGCTGCATTGAAACTGAAATATACCATCTTTATAGCCATAAAATAATTTAATTTCAATTATTTTTCTGAAGTTAACCTCCTGTATTCCAGTTTCCACTGTTAAAATATATACATTTAAACAGTTACAATAGTGCATGTGTATTTCTGTTATTTTTCCAGTAGGGACACTGTGGTTACATTTTAAGCACAAGCACTTTATAAAATACCTTTTAGCACACATCTGAACAAACAAGTTTGATATACACATGACATACAGTTTTAATACATTCGTAACACAAGCATCTTACTCAAATAATTTCGATATTCACCAATAACATATAATTATTTACAAAATTCAAGCTACTTGGGCTGGCATGTTCTCCCTTTGGCACACATCTTCCCCCCTTGAAGACTCAAGCTAGTTTTTCAAGTGACCTTTCAGAAACATTGCCTGAGAGAGATGAGTCCCATCTGGAAATACATTACTTCCTTCCCAGTCTTGAGATCCCAGCTGCCTTGGCATTTCTGACCCCATTACAGTGATGCACTGTCACATCATATATCTGCATCCCTAGGCTCTGCCATAGTAACTTGGGATTTTGATGGCTGGCTCCCTGTAGCCATTGATCCCCCTCAGACTCCTCCTGCCTTGTACTGGAAATACTTACACCAGGGCCTCCCTGTCATGGTAAGATTTCATCATGTTAACATGGTACAGCTTTTGCCCCTGCCTCCTGCCTAGCAATTCTACCATGTAGTTAACATCACTGACCTTCCTTACCACTTGAAGGGTCCTTTCCAAGCTGCTTGCAGCTTGCTGTGTCTGACAGGAAAGAGAACCATAACCTGATGCCCCACAGCATACCCTCTAGCTCAAGCATTCCTGTCATACCAGACCTTTTTCTGCTGTTGAGTTCCTGCCAGATTCTCCTGGGCCAAGCCCATGAGTTCCCTGAGCCTTGTCCTGATGTTTAGGACATATGCCACAAAAGACTCCTTGTGGGATTCACATTCACCCTCCCACTCATTCCGAATCAAATCAAGATGTCCCCTCACCCTATGTTCTTACAGCAACTCAAAGGGTGAAAAACCTGTGAACTTCTGGGGAACCTCTCTGTAAGCAAACAACAGATGGGGCAAATATTTGTCCCACCCCCTCTTAAACTAGTCTGCAAATGCCTGTAGCATGGCCTTTAGTGGAGAGTTTAACCTCTCCACAAGACCATTAGTTTGGGGATAGCAGGTGGTGCTCTTTAGGTGTTTCACCCCACAGTGCTCTTTAGGTGTTTCACCCCACAGTACTTCCACAGACAAGCCAGCGGGTCTGACATGAAATTGACACCTGTGTCAGTCAGTATTTCTGATGGAAAACCTACCCTGCAGAAAAAAATCTAACAAAGCATTTCCACCTTTTCTGCCTCTATAAAGGACAGAGCAACCTCATCAGGGTATCTGGTAGCATAATCTAGTACCACTAGGAAATACTTCTTCCCTGTGGAACTTGGGGTACTCAGAGGTCCTACTATATCCATAGCTACCCTCTGAAATGGCTCCTCACTCATAAGCAAAGGCATCAAAGGAGCTCTCACCTTGTCTCCTGCCTTGCTTACTTTTTGGCACTGCTCACAGTTCCTGCATTACCCTGTTACATCTCTGGAAATACCAGGCCAATAAAAGTTGTGCATACTATGTATCTTGGTACGCTTTATGCCAATATGACCTGCAAAGGAAATGTTACATGCTATGACTAGAAGTGCCAGACGGTAGATTCTGGGCACTGCTAACTGTTGTATTCTCTCATCCTCTAGCCCTCCCTCAGGGGTCCACTCTCTATACAGTAACCCTTTGTCCCAATATACAGATTCCCCTTTCCCATGAGAATCAGGCACCTCCCTGTCTTCCTTCCTCAAGCCTTGTAATGTAGAGTCTGAGAGCTGAGCCTGTCTCAACTCTCTCTTTGTAAACCATCCCAGCTCCCCTTCCACAGGAAGTCTGGTATCCTCTGAGAGCAGTGCCTCACTGTCAGCCTGGGTAATACTACTCATCTCTGCTCTTGCAGTCACTCTGTCCAAGGGAACATCAGTACCCACAAGCAGTTGTGGCTCACCTTCAGTCTCACTGCCACATGGTAGCTCTCCCCCTGAAGTAGCCAGCTCACTAGTCCTGGCTTAGAGTGTGCAGTCTGTCTGGTTCCCCCCAGGCTACCAGACCCACATGCTTATCTCCACGACTGACTGCATGTAACTGCATGCACCCAAGGTACTGTAATATCAAAATCCTTCCCCATCAGGACACCTGCAGAGATATACTCAAACACACCTACTTGCTTGCTTCCTTCTCCACCCTCTCAGTCAAGGTGAACCCTAGCCAAAGGTATTTGGAATGTGATCCCTCCTAATGCTCTGACTGGAGTAGACTGCCCAAGCAAGTAGTGCTCCTCTTTAACCATTGCAGACTTCACAATGGTTAGGACAGAGGCTGTGTCTCTCTTAGCAGTGGCCTGATTCCCATCTACTAAGACAGTATATAACCTCTTGTGGTAGTGCAGTACCCTTGTTGTCTCCAGACAACTTACAGCTGGCAGTCTGTCATTCTCACTTACTGACTCTCCCACCTTTTGTTCCCCACCTTGCCTCCATGGACATCTATATGCTACACAGCCACACTGGTTACATTATAACATTTAACCCTTGATCCTGGCCATGTACCTGAACTAGTGGCTTCTCCTGTTACTGGCAGACTGTATTGGAGTAGTTTAAGCTGCCCACCATGGCTTCCCTTAGACCCATGTATAGCACAGGGTATCCCTTTCCTGTGCAGTGAGCCCTGCTTGCTAGGTATAGGCCTGCCTTTTTCCCCAACTCATCTGCGGTATTACATTCCTTATCAGCAAACCAGATTCTCATGTCCTCAGGCAAACTGCTAAGGGCTTGTTCCCTCAACAAAAGGTCTGCCAGCCATTCAGAAGTGGTGACCTGTCACCCACTCACCCACCTATGAAAACAAGGGATTAATTCAGCAATATATTCACACATCCTTTCATCTGCCTTGCGCCTATGGTCACAGAACTTTTTTCTCTAAGCTTCAGGTGTTAACTTAAAATACTCTAATAAACAATTGTTAACTGTACTATACTTTAAGCAGTCAATATCAGACAATTTAGAAACAGCAGTTACAGCTTTACCATGGTATAAGGTGGACAGGATCTGTACTCAGAACCCTTGGTCAACATTATACTGTTTACATACCCTTTCAAACATATGAATACAACTATCAAAATTATCACCTTCTGTAAACTGTGGAAGAAATTTACTGACCTTTATTGCTTCTGTGGTTCAGTTACTCCCCTTCCCATTACCTCCATAACCCTGGCGAAGAGTCAGCATTCCTTTTTATGTTGCCTCTACCTCTAATTTTCTTCAGCCTCCAAATGTCTAAGTCTCTCATTTTCTTTGGCCTCCAGATGTCTCAACCTCTTTGCTGATTCTAATGCCATATATTTTTACTTTTCTTTGGCCTCCAAATGCCCCAGTCTCTCTGCTGATTCTAGTTGAAGCCATTTGGCCCCCAGTACAAGTCTCTTTAACTCCAGATGGATTTTTAAGTCATCTGAGGTAAAGTTAAGCTGTCCATTTTATGAGAGTTGTACATCCCCAAGGCCACTTTGATTGCCCTCCTGATTGCTGGTCTGTGATGCAGCTATGACTAAGTCTGCAATCATTTCTGCTTTAGTCAGGCTGGCATGCACCAGCTCTTTGTCTTGGCACATCTTAGCCAACTGGCTGCTTGCCAGCTTGCCATACTCCTCTGCTGACATCCTTGCCTGCTCTTCCTGAGTAACTAAGCTAACAAAAAATAAATAAAACTATTGTGATATGAAACTCTGAATGTTCACCATGTGGATGCTTGAGAGTACAAACACCTTCTTTTGTGACCACTATTTACAGGCTACAGGAGTTCAATATCCACACCACTGAATCCTAGTATGTGCTGTGGTGATCCCACCACTGCCCACCAATAATGTGATGACCCACCACTGGACCAGTAATCAAGGAACCTCAATCCTCACCACTGGCAACAGCGGGGGATGTACACTGGGAGGATAACAGGTACCCACACAGTATTTCCAGATGCAACTCTCTGCATCAAGTGGAATTTCCCTTAAGAGCACACAGAGACAACAGTCAGTCCGGGGCTGGTTTTGCTCTCTTTTTCAGATCCCCAATGAAACTCACCACTGGTACAGCTATAGAGTTGAGATCTCAGCTGAGTGGCCAAGCCAAGACCTCCAGCACCCTCTCTGTCCATTCCTGCCCAAGTAGTTGACACAGACATTCTTTGAGGTTTGGTTTACACACACACACACACACACACACACACACAAACACACACACACACACACACACACACACACACACACACACACACACACACCTGGGAAAGGCTGGCACAGGTTTACTAGCTATGCCCCCTTTCGCCCAGACTATAAGGTAGTTATCACTGCCACCAGCCAACTCCTTATCAGCTACTTTAAGGCCCTTAACAAATGGTGTTCAATCTTACTGCATAATATTACTATTAATACAAATGTTAGTCTGACCAAGAGCAAGGCTATTAGGAATGGTCCACCCAATGTCACCAAATAAATATGCAAGTAGTCTCAAAACTTAAATATCTTTAGATAGATCAGCCACACTGAAAGGTTTAAATATATTTAATAATAAATAATAAAAAACAAGAAAATACTCAGTATATATTCACAATGACATCAGAGTTCAAAACCACAGGAACTATTTAAAACAACATTGCAGGACAGTCTCAAATAAATAAAGAAAAATATCTAAACTAAGCTTTATTATATTCCTAACTATATCTAAGAGAGAGTTGTTATACCTCAGAAATTTACAGAGCAAGCCAGATGTGTGTTGAATGGACCTTGTCAGGTCCAAGATAGAATACAGAATACTCTGTCTCACTAAGAGACTCCTCAAATTAATATCTCAAACATTACTGCTGGGATAGCTTGCAGAATGACTTCATTTCTTGTCATCTGACTCTATACAAGGTGAAACCCCCACTGCTGGAATCTGACAGTATTTATCATCTACCTCTGAAAATACATAGACCTCAGATCTTTGTCAGATTCTAGAAATCATAAAAAAATTACATTTCTTCACATTTCAAGAGTAGCAATTATTTCACCCTAGAGACAATACAGAAAGTTCCCAATTTTTAGACATTGTGTTTCCTTGCTGCATTGAAACTGAAATATACCACCTTTTATGGAGTAGCCATAAAGTAATTTAATTTCAGTTATTTTTCTGAAGTTAACCTCCTGTATTCCAGTTTCCACTGTTAAAGTATACACATTTAAACAGTTACAACAGTGCATGTACATTGCTGTTCTTTTCCAGTAGGGCACACTGTAGTTACATTTTAAGCACAAGCACTTTATAAAATACCTTTTTAATGCACATGTCCATAAAAATCAGTTTGATATACATATGACATACAGTTGTAATACATTTGTAACACAAGCATCGTATACAAATAATTTCAATATTCCCCAATGACATATAATTATTTACAAAATTCCAGCTAGCTGGACTGGCAGTATCCTCCTTTGTCACAATACCTGTGTGGGGGATTGTGTTCAAATGCTAGGCAAGATCGATAGCCAGTATGCACTGTCTTACCTTCATCCAGGCCTATCACACAGAATCAATGGGCTGTGATATCACAAATTGCCTGTCACTTGACTCATCACATACACCTTCCTGACATGGTTGAATAGACACTTCAACACTCCCTCCACACAGACGATGTTCCTGTAGAAGGGTGTACATCAACATGCATCCATCTGAGTTAGGGAGGGGGACAGTACCCGATGCATGCATGTATAGACATATCCTGACTCTCCTCATCTGTGAGGTAGACTAATGTTATCAAGGACCTTTTCTAAATTGATACTAGTAATAACCCAGCTGTGTGAGTTGTTAATGCTACAACATGTCTGTTACAGCTGTTAGATGTCCTCAAAGAGGTCATTGAGGACATGCTTGATGACAACATTATCATCCTTTTGAACTTGAAAAGCCTAAGGCATTTGACACAAATCCACACTGAGGTATTCGCTCAACACTGATAGATTTGGCCATAAGCACCTATATCACCAAGTGGTAGGCCACTGTATCACATACACGGCATCTAAATATGTTGAAATGTGTGAAGTGACCTTTATCTCAGGTCTTCACATTAGGGCTGTCTGCTAGAAGCTTTCCTCTCCATTATTTAAGTGACAGACATCACAGATGACATACACATCCTGTGTCCAAATATCTGTCTGAAGGACTACAGATTGTGGGCAACCATTGACTCCAACTGTGATACTAATATAATACAGACAGTATCAACACACATCAAAGATTGCTGCCACAGTTATGACAAAACCTGCAATGACATAAAGCATGGGGGATTTGTTACATCAGGAAAACAAGCACCCAACCCAAGTATAATATAGATGTAACACCCTATAATCAGACCAGTAGGTATGTGACCTGTGTCCTGGGGTAGATGGTAAGTGGAATGCCCAGCAGCATGTGGTCACAGTGCTTACTACTTCCTTGTATGTAACACAACTACTGAGTATGTTACACCAGATGCTTGTGTGATATCTGTCCTGGTGATGCACACAGTACATATATAGCTGTTTGACAACATTAATGGCATGGGTAGCATTTGTGACAGTATGGATTGTGCCATATATATCTGTCATACACACCAGTCAACTAGCCTGTATTGATCATAATGTCACATATAGGTATAGCAGTATCCCTCCTAACACATCCAGCAGATGTTACAGTGCCAGGACCCTCATAGAGTGTGGACATGTCATAATAGTTGTACAAGTATGTTTGTGCAGAATCATCTCTGATCACTCTAAATCACATATGTTATATCAGAGACATGGGATTACTGGTGGTATTATTTTGATATTGTTTTTGATTGTGCATGCTTCTTTTAATATTGTCCATTAAACTTTACCTGTGTCCCACTTCCTGAAGACTTCTGCTGAGATTACACTTGTATTCAGGCAACTCAGTTTGCACACCTTCATAATAGGTACCCTACTCCAATTGTATATCACATCCCTGATAGATGTCCTCAAACAGACATCTTACCCATTGTTATGTCACCTTGTGTGGTAATCACATAATACACATTTTCACACATTTCCAATGTGCAGTCCCTACTGTACCATATTGATCTGTGATTGGTGTTGCTGCTACAACTGTCTTCCATTGACATGCCCTCATCTGTTGTACATTAGATTGTTTCACCTGTCCTCTTTCCCTGTGTTCAGTCCTACAATTCATCTGTGTGCCCCTATTCAATGCACATACTTTCCCTAAGCGTTTATTTTACATGGCAGTCCATGTACCCTTACAGATAAATTACACAATTTTGTTACAGAATGCCAGGAATGGAATTTCACAATACTCTGCAGTGTATACATTGTCCTGTACTGTATTTGGACCGTATGCATAACCACATACCTCTCAACTGTCCAGATTTTTGCAGAATGTCCAGATTTTTGCCTTACATATCTTTTGGTGCTTTCCTTATAAAACCAGTGGTTTTCTGCCATATCACTGGGATGATCTCAGGACTGATGTCACACAACAATTGCATACATTTCAGTTTCAGATTTCAAATCCTTCAGGAAATGTATCTTCACACAAACCCCTTGTTATTCTAGCACATTTCTAAGTTTAAAAGAGCAAATATGTAAAATCTGTCCCACTTTCTGGGTCATTGTCCCGCCATTATGTTGTGCTTTGTCCAGATTTCTTGCACTTAGAGACTGAGAGTGATGAGAAATATTATATGTTAAGCTCTGGTGTTCATTGTGGCATTCTGCGCAAACCCGCTAACCTACTGTGCTCTGGGTTAAACAGGTTTGCTCTCCATGTTGCGTTACATGGTTTCCTGTCCAGCAACACTGTTACCAGTCATGAAACCATGCTTATTTACGTTTAAATGTGGTGCACGCCATGAATATGCAATTAGTGCTGCTGCTCACCGTGCATACATGTAAACTCCATGTAGACTTCATGTGAAGCCTACATGGAATCTACTCAGGTTAAGTGTAAAAGTCTGAAGGCTGAACATAAGACACAGAGCAAAGTTCATGAGATGTATTTTGAGATGGTAAAGCATAATTTACTGGAAGTTATTAGTAATTCAAAGCAATACAAAGAAGCATTTCTTTCTTGTGTAGAATTAATACAAGAAAGTCAGACTGCAAAAGAAAGCACACAATAGCCTTGCTTTTAAAGCAGAATGTGTCTTGAAGAGAAAGTAAAAGTTAGAAAAATGCAAAAGTTCTCACCCACCTATTTCAGGCCACTCTATGAGAGAACAGCAAATACATTTGTGGAGAGGATACTATGAATACAGTTAGACAGAACTATGCTATAGTCCAGCATAGAAACTGATGTGTTTTTGTGGAACATTTACAGTTCATGGAATTACAAAACAGGTGGCTCAAACTTGCCAAAACTCAGTGTTCAGATGGCCTGAATAACAAATACAGTAAGACAGAACTATGCCATAATCCAGAATAGCAAGCTTTGTGTTTCTGTGGAAAAAACATTTACTGTTCTTGAAGTTACAAAAATAGATGTTTCAAACTTACCAGCTGGCAAAAACATACACTGTTAACCACACCTCAGATAGGCTTAAAGGTGAACCTAGTACTATCACAAAGCCTGAACTAGAAGGCTCACCACCTGAGCCTGATGTTACTTCTGCTGAGAAGAACCGACAGGGATATAATTGCATAAATAAAAAAGGCTAAAAATGGGTAAAAGAAATCGCATGACTGATGTATATGACCTTTTGCAACAAGAAGAGAAAACTGTTTCTGTGAAATACATTTCAATAAGACAGCCAGAAGCTGCAGAAAATGGCAGTAGGTGGAGAACAGAATAACAATGTGGAAACGATGCTTCCTTGCAGCCAAGCATTCAGCTAATGTAAAGGATTTATGTTTCAGGGAAGAAAGTGCCAATCTGAATTCCAAACTGCAGAATGACCATGTAAAGATGGATCATAAGATGGAAAATGAAAATGGAAGACTGAATCCTAAATGGTGAATGAAACAGCAAAGAGTTTAGACCTGAATTTTATCTATTATTGTTGCAAACAATTTCCACTGCTGTATACACAGGCAGATGTTAAGCAGTGAAAATGATATTAAAGGCATTGGAACACAGAGCTATCTTACCTGGGATGAGCTAAATCAAGACAATTTAAAACTTTGTGTGATGAGCCCAGTGGCATACCTATGGTGGTGCAAAGGGGGCAGTTGTCTCAGATGCAAGGTGCTAGAGGACACAATCAGGAGACGCTGATTGGTTGTTAAGGCACTACAAGCATTCAGAAATGAATGCCAATAGTGCACTTACAGTCAGGATGGTATAAAATGTAACAAGCAACTTGTTACTATAGCAAGCAGTTTGCTACATTCTACATAGAAGAAAGAGCTTTTTTTCTCAATTATGAGAATAGTTTTTTTATTTTCTTTTTTCCTTCATTAACAGGAAAGATTGGGCACCAGAATAGGTAAGTACAGCTCTGGCTGAGACAAACTGTGTCACGACATCTTAGAAAAGCTGAAACCCAGAGGAGCAACACAGAATGAGCAACATCATATTGTAGACAGCACTCAAAGAGATTCTCTCCCATGCCCATCTCATGTTAATTAGGAAGAAAATTCATTACAGTTGAACAAAGAAAGCATCAGTGAATATATATCTCAACTAGTACCACTAAATGAAAATTTTGTAAGATTCAAAATTAAAAAATAATTTATTAGTTCTAGTGGGAGAAGCATGGAATACAAAATTATCAAAGAGAAAGCCAGGATGCTTATATTATTGTAGCAGATGTCTGCTGATGAGCTAAATCATTCTTAATGTCTGAAGCTTCACTAATGGTGATCATGAAGAATCACAGGAATCTAGAGGAACAAAGGATGCACTGAAAATTAAAATCATACATGTGTATTTGGAAGGAACACAGTAGAACATTCAAGACCTGGAGACCAAAGTTAAAGGTTACAAACCAAAGTTGTCTTTTTCCACTCAGGAAAATAATACTTTTGTAAAAGAGAATGAAGAATTAAACAATCTGTTGATACAGAAAGAAGCTGATATTTGAGAAAATACTCTTAAAATGGAGAAAGAAAAATTAATCAAACTGGTAAACCACAAAATAAAATCTGAATAGGAGGAAAAAGGTAAGCAGATTTCACATCCAGTAGAAGTTTTGTAAAATGTCACAAAAAAGGTGCTTGTTGTGAAGGAGTCTGAAGAGTTTAGATGGCAGAAAGAAATCTGAGTTATAGGCATGAAGTGGACATAAGCAAGATAAGAAAATTTAAAGGCATTAAGTAAACAAATCAAAAATAGTAAAAGATGAACAGGGTAGCAAGAGTGTTGTTTTCAATGCCATACAATAGGAAAAAGCTGTTTCCCATCATGGTAAGTGCATGCCTGGATTTTCTAAAGTCAAAGGAGTCCATGTAGACACCCAAGGGAATTTACAGCTATGTCCTAACAATAAAACTGTCAGGCCACAACTCACATTGTTTCCGAAAAAATTCTGGCCTGGCCTGGCCTGGCTGACGGACTTAGTGACAACAAACCATCATCTGATATAGCAGGAAAGGACAGCCAGATGAATACTCCAATGGGAAGTGGTAAGTTGTTCTTTTGATGCAAAACAGTGGAAGAATTGCATAATAATGTTAAAGAGGAACTGGGGGTAAAATAATGGGATTGTTGATAGATTAGATAAAATGTTAAATATATTGTTAGCTTGGACATTTAACTAGAAACTGTCATAAATTGTTTTATACTATGCAACCTAATGAGTGTAGCAATGTTAACAGATAACATCAGTTTATGTTAGATTGCATGCAAAGTATGCATAGTATGCAAAATAATGTATGCAGAGCATTTCAGTCTTTGCACAACACTCTAGTAAAATTAATCTATGATACTTCTAAATGTTCAAATAAGCACAAAGGTAATTTATGGTAAAACAGTTTCAAAAAATGCAATCAGAGTTTATCCAGTTCCAGTGGCATAGAAGGATAAATCTTTGGCTAAAGTGACCTGAGTTTGATTAGTCACTCTTGTGGGGGGGGGGGGGTTACGGGCATTCTCATCCTGCGGGAGAGCAGGTTGGAGACAGATGTACATCACCACATCCTTTACAGGAGAAATGCAAATATGTGTCTTAAGGCAGGTAGTAGGTTCTCCAAACCACCATCTGGTGGTAGTCATCAATACAGGTATGTGGAAGAGTGCACTTGTTCACCCCCTGCCCAGGGGTGGGGATAGGACACTGCAAATGCCCTAATTGTAGGGATGCTGGTGATGGCATAAAGTACCTAATGACTTCCTGAATAATAGCCCTTCTGGACAGCTTTCGTCCTGATCCCAGGTGAAATTCATGGGTAAGAAAACAAATGTGCTGTGACCAACTGATGGAGGCTTTGTTGGTTTGACAGTCTTGACAGTCATAGGGACAAAAACTGCACACAGAGCTTGAGTGGTGTTCTATTCCACATGAATATAGGCTATTCCAGGGGAAGATGAGCAAATAATATGTTTGGATCTTCCTGTAGATGGCCTGTATAAAGCAAGACACAATTGAGCTAACTGACTGGAGGTCTGACGGTACTGGTCACTATGTAGGAAATTGACAAGTCTGCCATTATGGATCAAGCAACATGGCTGCTGTATTTGCTCAGCCTTGTCCTACCTTTTTTCTGAGTTGGGAAGGCAGTACAGTACAGGAACTGGCTAAGAAAGGCTTTACCTTGCTAGACAGTGCTATAAAAATGTTAACCCTGAAAGAGTTATAAATGTAAACACCCTTAGGTTACATCAAACCCTCACTCCACAAATAATTATCAATGTGCACACAAGCATGTGATTTTATATAACACTATGTATTCATACAACAGAAAATAAATAACTGAAATTATACTGTCAAACTGCAGTTCCATTTAGAAAACGTTATGTATTTTATGCTAGCATTCAGTTTAAATGTATTGTGGGTATATTGATGATTGGGACATTTCAGTTAGAAACTGTCTATTGCACTATGTCTGTCTGCTTACAAATAGCTAAATAAACTGACATGAATAATTTACTAAGTAAGAGACAGAGCTACATGACCACCATTTTATGTAATGAGAGAACTGAGCCAAATATAAACGCAGCTCACTACAATCAATAAAAATCAAGGTGGGTGTTTAAATGTAATTAGAGGCATTTCTAAACATCTCCTTCTCTTAAAACCATTTTAATATAATTCATATTTCAGTGTTACAGCATTTCATGTTGTGCAGCGAAAGTAAAAGCAAAAATAGTTTTACTATTACTACAGACTTTTTGGAGGGACTAGAACGTAGGAAAGCACTTGCTAAGGGTAGAGAAAAAGAAATGCTAAGGAGGTCTAAAGAAGAAATTTTGTAGTAAATAATAGTATCTAGAAGGTGGTGGATAAAATGAGAAAATGTGTTGGAAGGAGAGTTTCAGTTTCCATTATCTGCACTGGCTTCTTTCAGGAGTAACAGACATTCAGTGAAGTCAAATAATTATAAATTTCCATTAAAATTGCTTTTACAAATAACAGATAAAGATATTATTGGCTGTAGCTCAACATATGCATTTATACAGGGTGCAACAAACAATACACACACACACACACACACACACACACACATATATATATATATATATATATATATATATATATATATATATACACAAACACACACACACACACACACACAAATAGATATAGGTGAAGCAAAAATGGATGCTATTTTAGAAAAAGAAGTTATGCTGTACTGACATTAACATTGTGCAAGTTCCTGATTACACCAGTCAATGCAGAACTGCAGCTAACTTGCCCATCTGAAAACCAAATATAAGTCATCTAAAAGAGTTTCAAACGATTCAGCAATGTGTTGCAATTTTAGCTAGTGTTTTCACATCATTCCAAGGCTGTAACTGTTCATTCTCAAAGACTCACTGTGAAGTTTTATGAACATTTCTTGTATGTTTATTCTGAAGTTATCGTTTTATCTGAAGTCATGACAAGGAGAGGAAGAGTGACAGAATGTGAGTGTGGCAAAAAGGGCAGCAAATGAGCCATAGTTGAAATATTTGAAGCAGTTGTGGCTTGAGTGAGAGACCTTTTTTTATACTGTGAACAGAGGGTCAGGAGGTTTCTAAATTAGCTATGAGTTACACTTCTCAAGAAATGTTGTTGGGATTATCATTCTAAGAAAAACAACTGCAAACACTCATAAATTAATGTTTCCCTTTGGAGTGTTATCTTTACATTACATTTTAAAGGAGTATGGAAAATGTACTGTAAAATGTGCTGCATTTTGTCATTTATTTGGATACTATCCTAATTACTGGAGCTATACTAGGTGAGCTTTCGCAGAAAGTACAGTTACATAAATCCTACTTATCTGTAACAGAAGATGTTCACATTCCTCACTGCATCAGTAGCACTTTGGTTTATCTGCCAATGGTAACCCAGCACCGGTCAGTTTTAAAAAAACTCAGACTGCCCTCCCTCTCTCTTCCTGTGAGATCTGATTGGCTGAATGTATCCTGAGAGGGAAGCCTACAGTAGTCATAGGAAGTCAGTGTTAAGGCTTTTTCACTTCCATAAAGAAGGAAAGGAAAGTACATGAAGCCAGAATCATCTAGCAGGAGTAAACTCACAGCCATTCACAATACCATATAAAACCCAAATCCAACAACAACCAAATCAAAGAAGTTGAAACCCACCTCAGCTATGCATAACCTGAGGGACAGAGGGTGGGTGCTGCCACTGAGGCAGTGAGAAATTACTTAGAACATCTACTGTTACAGGTAAGTAGGACTTGTGCAACTCTACTATGTTCATCATTCCCACTGCCTCAGTGTCAGTTTGGGTAGATTCATGAAGCTTACTCTGACTGGGGGAGTGGAAGGATAAGTATCTAGAAGCTTCTGGAGAATGGTCCTAGCAAAGTCTCCTCTGGACCTTGAAAAAATCCAGTTTGTAGTGCCTTGTGAAGTTATAAATAGAGGACCAGGTTGCTGCCTCTAGAATGCTTTTAGAGTTTTCCCATTTTCAATATGCCACTAAGGTGGACAAAACCTTAGTTGAGTGAGCCTTAACCTTACCTGGAAAAGACTTACCACGGTGGGAGTAACAGAAAACAATAGCAGAGAACAGCTATCATTCAAAAGTTTGCTTAGAGGCATGTTGACCGTTTTTAGCCCTCATACAGGAATCAAACAGCTGTCCAGCATTCCAAAAGGGTTTTGTTCTGTCAGTGTAGTACCTGAGCTGCCTGTGCACATCCAAGGTGTGTAGAATCATTTCTCCCATGCTTTCTAAATCAGAATAGGATACTGGGAAAATGATGTCTTGATTCAAGTTAAATTCAGAAACAACTTTAGACATGAATTATGGATTAGTATGTAACACCTGTCCTTGTGAAGAATCAGATGGAGTTGGCCCATCATAAGAGCTTGCAGCTCAGGTACTCACCTTACAGATGTCAAGAACGATTAGTAAAACAGTCTTCTGAGTAATGAATCATAAATCAGCCTAAGAGCCAGGTTCAGAAAGAGGTAAGATCAATTTTTCAAGACCAAGGTTGAGATACCAGCGAGGAGGAATTTGCTTTCAAGGAGGTCTCACACGCAACACTCCTTTCCCAAACTGTCTGACCACAATAAAAGATGAAAGTGAGGGATCCCTGGGCAGACAAGCTGAGATGGTCCCATATGATAAACCATCTCTAAGTAGCTCACACAAATATTTCAAAACCAGGGAGATCAAATCCCTTTTGGGACCTCTGTTATTGGCTAGGCACCACCTAGAAAACCTCTTCCACTTTCAAATGTAAGATTTTCTAGTTGCAGGTATTCCTGCTTCCTGATAGACCAGCTGCACAGCCTCATGAAACAAGTGCCTAAAAGTTATCAAAACAGAATCATCCAGGCTGTCAGTTGTGATTGCTCTAAGATGGAGTGTACCATTCAGCCCTGATGCTGTCTGAGCAGATTCAGTTTGTGAGGAAGCTTTTGCCAATTCCATTAAAAGGGAGACCCAGCTTTGCCTGGGCCAAAAGGAGTGCCACAGTGAATCTTCGGTAATTCTTTCTGAATCTTCAGAAGTACCTTGGGAATCTCTGGACAGGGTAGAAATGCATACAGGAACATTCTTGGCCATGGGAATGATTAAGCGTTTGTCTTCCAAGCATGGCTCCAAAGAAATCTTGAACAGAATTTTTTCGGTTGTCTGTTTTGAAAGGAGGCAAAGGAGGGAAAGAGATCTACATGAGGTGTTCCCCATATCTGGATAAAGTCCTAAAAGACATCTACATAGAGCTTCCACTTGTGAGGGTCTGTCCAGGCTCTCCTTAGTCTGCTGTCACTGTGTTTGGCTTTAATGGCATGTATGAGGCCTGAAGGGTCAGAGAATGCTGTAGATCCAACTTCCAGACTATCATCGCAAACTGGCAAAGAGGATATGGTCTTGTACCCCCTTACTTGTTTAGGTATCATATGACAGTAGTGTTGACTGTGACAAGTAGAAGATGGCCTGGAGTCTATAAGTGGTACAGAACTTTTAAGGCATTAATCACTGCCAACATCTCTTATGTTTATGCATGTTGATGAGTCCAGAGGACCCCCCCCCCAGTCCTTGCACTTGAAATTTCATGGACCATACCTCTCAACCTCTTAGTGCAGGAAATCTAGACAAAGCCTGACAAAATGGGGGGGGGGGGGGCAAAAGCCTGAAAATAGGTACAGATTCTAAATATTGCTCTTATAAACTTAGAAAGTCACTAGAGTAACACGGTGTACTAAAATACATTTTCTGAAGGATTTGAAATCTGGAACTGAGATGTATGTCATTATTTAGTGACTTCAGTTCTCAGATTACCCAAGTGATTTGCCAGACTACCACAAATATTATGAGGAATAGACCTAAAATATAAGGTAAAAATCTGGACAGTCGAGAGGTATGCCATGGACACTGCTCTCCATGCAAAATCTGAAGGGTCCATCTGGACAGATTGGAGCAATGTCTGAAAAGTGAAAGGGAGTCCTGGGTTCAGAGATGTTGATCCCTCCACCACTGCAGTTTCACAAATCTCACTCCCTGTACCTGGAAATCCAAAGGATGACGGTGTTGGGTCCAACAGTTCTTCAAGTACCATTGATTTTTTTCTCTTGTGCAATCTGGCTAGTGGTATCGTGAAGATCAGTGATACCATGAGGCCTAGAATGTTGAGCAATTGTCTTGCTGAGGCCACTTATAATGAGAGAAATCAAAAAAATGCCTTGATAAGTCAGAAATTTGTCTTCTGGCAGGAAGGACACCCTTTTTGTTGTGTCTATCCAACACCCCAGGAAAACATTTTGTTGACTGGGTGTGAGGAAGGACCTTTGAAAGTTCATTTTAAAGTCCAGGTGGGAAAGGAGGGATGTGACCCTGTCTAAGGACTCCAAGCACCTGGATACAGAACCTGCACAAATCAGTAAGTCATCTAAATAAGGAAAAATGTGGATACCTGGGTTCTGCAGTAGGCAGCTACTGGGGCCAGACACTCTGTAAACACTTAAGGTGCAGTAGATAGAACAAAGGGAAATGCAGAAAACTGATAATGTAAGCGGGACACAGCAAATACACAAAAATTCCTGAAATTGAAAGCAACAGGAATATGATGATAAGCATCCTTGAGATCTAGAGTCACAGTGGTCTGAAATGCTAAGACCAACTGTAAGGTAAGCATTTTGAGTTATGAAGGGGGTGCCATATTTGTCAACTTGGAAGGAGATGGTCAACAGACCACACTGCTTTGCCAGGGATGGTCTTCATCTCTCCACTCTAGGCTTTCGAATATTAGCTAAAACATTGTCTTCCCCCATAGTGCCTTTTTTAGGCAATGGCAAACTGAAAGTACTTCTGACACAGCAAATCAAAACTAAGAAAATCTTAAGGTATTACTGCTCAATGCTAGGAGTCTAAACAAAACACTCCACTGCCTAGAAGCTCTCTTTACCCTTGAGAATGTTGATGTTTGTGTGGTCTTTGAGACATGGTTTAAAACCATTGAGAACACACCAACAGTGCTAGTTTATAATGCTTTTCACACATTTAGGCCAGCTACTTCACACGCAGGGACTAAAGGTGGAGATGTCTCTATTTACATCAAAGATAAATATACTTTAAGGCTGGTCAAACAAGACAATGCACTTGAGCTGCTCTATGTTCAAATCACCATAGGCAAAATCCAATACCACTTTCTTGCAAGCTTTAGGCCCCCCTCTATGAACAGGAAACCCCTACCATGTATTTAAACATATTAGAAACACTAACCATCAAACCCAATAGCATATTCATGGGTGACTTTAATTACCCCACTATTAACTGGGAATCCTATACGACACCAAACGTAAATGCACAGATTCTTAGATTTTGTAAACACAAACTCCCTGGACCAGATAATCAATACACCAACCAGGGGTGCAAACATACTGGATCTGGTCCTCACTAATATGGGAGAGAGCTGCACACCCCCTACTGTAATGCCTTCCCTGGTAAGGTCAGACAACAAAATAGTCTCCTTTGAAGTAAAAATAAAACCTGGCCCCCCAGCTAAATCTGGAATATTCAGGAACTGTTCTAAGGCTAACCTCCTGCTATTAAATGAGAACCTGGCAAAATTTCAAGCCCCCAAAAACCCTGAGAACACTGCTGCCTATGCAGTACTGTTCACAGAAAACCTGTACAAACATGTTAATAGCTGCTTAGAGGCAGCTGTACCCACCAGGAAGAAGAACAGAACTAACTCAAAAACAAGTCACCCTGGTAGAATTACAAAATCAATAGGCTGTATAACAGGAGGAAGAAAATCATGGCAAAAATTAGGAGGTGCAGCACCCAGCAGGATAAAATCACTCTCATCAAACTGAACAAACACCTCAGATGACAAATAAGGTCTACCAAAGCCAAATTTGAGGTGAGTTTGGCTTCCCAGGCCAAGGACAACCATTATTTAGCTATGTCTGCAACCTCAAAGGCAATACACAATTGTGTGCAGAGCTCATTGTAAATGGAGCCACCTATATTGAGGCAGAAGATAGCAAACCTCATAGCTGATAAATTCAGCTCCAACCTTACCCCTTTCTCACCCTCAACCTTCCCTCAGGAAATATAATCAAATATAACTCTCTCTACTATCACTAGGGAACAGGTCCTTAATGCTCTCTCTAAGACCAAGAACACTGCATTAATGGGCCCAGGATGCCTTCTAAATAGCATGAAACATGACATATCAGAGCCTCTGGAATTACTGTTTAACTGTAGCCTCCAAACAGGTTTCATGCCTCATGAATGGAGAAAGGCAACAGTCATCCCTCTCTGCACAAAAGTGGGGCATTCACAGACCCTGGAAACTACAGACTCATAAGTCTCACTAGTCTTATATGTCTTATATGTAAAGCCATTGAAAGAATTATCATGGAGATGATCAGTTGAGATATAGTAAACCTCTAGACACTAGACCCAACCCAGTTTGGTTTTGTCAAGGGCAGATCATGCTTACTCAACTTAGTGGACTTCTTTGAGAAGGTCACCAAAGCAATGGATGAGGACACAATCGTTCACACTCACTACCTTGACCTGGGGAAGGCATTTGACACAATACCCCACCCGGACATTGTTGCCAAACTTAAGAGGTTAGATACAAACCTGTATGTCACTCAGTGGATAGCCAACTGACTCACAAACAGCACCCAGGAAATTAGAATTGGGGAGACCACCTCTACAAAGAGGCCAAGTAGAACACCTCAGGGATCAGGGATCAGTCCTCAGGCCACTCCTTTTTCGCAATTACTTCTCAGAAAGTGAAGGCCAATGTCAGTGGTCTCTGACTGGCTACATTTGCAGATGACTGCAAATTAGGAGCTGTCAATGAATCTCACGCTGTTACAAATGTTCTCCAGGAGGGGCTGACACAAACAAACAACTGGTGTCAGAGCCATGGACTGAAACTAAATGCCAAGAAATGCATAATAGTACCCTTTGGAAAGTCATCTATCTCTGGTAACTATCATATTGGCAACACACCCCTTAGATGTGACCCAGTAATCAGAGACTTAGGGACACACATAGATAGTAATCCATCATGTGTCTACAGTGGTGAGGAAATTATTCTATGTTGCTCAACTTATAAACAAAGGTATGGCATCTAAGTCCAAGGAAGTCGTTGTTCCACTGTATTCTGCATTCATCAGACCTATCATTGAGTACAATGCTCCCTTTGGTATGTACCTAACTAGGCATATCCAGCAATTTGAATGTCCACAGAGGTTTCTCACTAAAAGAATATAGGGCATGAGTAAAATGTCCTATGCAGACTGCCTCAAGGCCCTATCCATTTATTCTGTCTCCTACAGGCTTTTGAGGGAAGATATATGCCTGGCATACAGGGCATTGTCAGACCCCACTCTGATGGACCTCCTGCATATCCACAAAACAAACAGCACCAGAATTACCCATTCTAAAGACTTAAACCTTGCCTGTGATATAAATAGGACCTGCTGGAAAGATAGGTATGTATCCCAGAGACTACCACATCTACGGAACAGGCTCCCCATCCATGTGAAGTAGAGTTTCTCCCTAACCCAATTCAAGTGCAACTTGGACAATTGGATGGGAAACTGGAAATCCATTCCTGGTTGGCAATTATGTCTCTAATGGACACTGGTAACCTGCAACTGGTTCATCTCCTAGGCCCATGCTTACACTTATGAATGGTATCAGAACTTGTCAAGGATTTGGGATGCATGGCTAGGCTTAAAAAGGCCCTTGTGATCATTAGCCTAGTAAACACCTATGAACCTATGGAAACCTGCAGATTTGCTCATACCTGATCAGGTACTGATCGTAGCTGCAATGGCAGTGCATTACCATATATTGAGCAAATTAAACACAGGAATGCCAAAGATAACTATCACAAGTTATGAATATGTCTTGTAAGGTTTGCCTAAAATAACTGGAGTAAGGTTTATGCCTTATTGTTCCTGCAGATTGGCATTACGTGTTAGAAATGCTTAGGTACACTGACGTTTACAGTCATAATCTAGCTGCAGGGCCATTCTGTAATACTGAAAATGCTGCATGAAGGTCATCCTGCAGTGCATAAACAAAAAAATGAATAGCAAAGGACAAAAAAAAATCCAGCAAGAACCAACTTTAATAAATCAAACACCATAAAAACATGCAGTACTAACCATTTTCATCCCTTATAAAATCTAGGACTTCTTCAGAGTACATTTTTAACACAATAACATCCCTCAATTATACACCTGTCTTAAAATCACATTAATTTATTCATTAATATTAATTATTTTTCAGCAATATTATACAATTTGGCAAATGAAGCAGAAAAAAGACAATAGCTAAAAACAAACAACTTTCTTTGCTGAATAAACCTTTCTTCTTAAAATCCTGTAATTAAAACACTTTATATATTGTGACTTCTATTTCAGCACACTTATTAGAGATAGCGTGTCATTTAAACCAGACTTGTTGCTGGCATCTAATCTAATTTGCAGCTTGATGGCCAACCACAATGTTCTAGTGCTCCATAGAATAAATCCAGATGGCATTTGAAACTTTACATTCAACTTTATTAAAATAAAAATTATTAAAATTAGCTAGAAGTTCTTGATGCAATGGGGAGTCTTTTTCCAGTCCTGTTGGGTACCACTGCATCCGTAACCCTTTTGGGACTGTGTTAGACCTAATGCACTAAAAAACAAAAATAGAAGCCAAAAAGCAAACCGAAGCAGAAAACCCACAATCTGTAATAAAGTCCACAGAAATGCGTTTAATTTTAAGCACTTTTCATTGCACAAATCAAGCAACTTCTTCAGGAATAAACACACATTCCTCCAAGAGTAGTATATAAGTAATTAATACAGTCACATGGTAGAATAAATCAATTAAAATCAATTAGGTTAATTAAAATACCTAGGTAACAATTAATTAATTCTCACAATTGTTTTAAAGTCACGTCCACTAAAAGTGCTCATTAACATCACAAAAGAAAACATCCTCACTAGTTTTTACTGCATGCGGAAAACTAGAAGTGAGAAACTAAATTATCTCACACGCAATATTTAAGAAATCAAACAATTTTATCGTTTCAGACTTTTAAGTTTTAGTAAACATCCAATGTTACATGCATCATTTAAACCAGGAAAAGAAAATGCATTAAGGCGAATTTGCCATACAAGTTCACGTT
This sequence comes from Protopterus annectens, assembly GCF_019279795.1. Classification (NCBI taxonomy): domain Eukaryota; kingdom Metazoa; phylum Chordata; order Ceratodontiformes; family Protopteridae; genus Protopterus; species Protopterus annectens. The sequence continues at coordinate 1,210,199,077 of NC_056727.1, forward strand.
CCTCTAACAGTATGTTAAATGGACCCCCTCTCATGTCTACTTGTATCTGGTCAATGGCAAGATTTTTAGGACGCACACCTATTGCAATTCCTTCCTTCATTTCTCAAGTTGTCATCCGTTTCATCAGAAACGATCAATTGTCAAAGGACAATTGATAAAAGCAGCAAGGATGACTACTCTGGAACCAGATTTCCAAGTGGAATGTGAGCTTTTAAAGTCTATGTTCCAACAGCGTGGTTACCCTAGTAACCTCTCATTCAAGAAGTTTTTGAGAAAAGGAAGGCTGGACTATTGGTTCCTATCCTGTGCTCAAACTATCTAGACCAAAATATAGCTGATACCCCTATGGATAATATCCTTATGGATAATAATATATTTAGAGCACAAGGAACAACACAAATAAGTGACTTCAACACCAAAGTTGGTTTTACCACTACTTTCTGTATTGACAGGGGTATGGTTAGATTTATTCTTTATAAGAACTGGCAGTTTATCACAAATGATAGTACACTACTTGATAAACTAGGACTATTACCGAATATTATTTTTAGCAGAGGTCACAATTTGAAGTGCCTTCTTGAGAGTAAGGGTAATAGTAGTATAGCCAGGAACAGAGGGATGCACACGTGTGGTAATTGTAGGATGCGCAGATTTATTGAAGTTGGCAATACTTTTTCAGTGAATCACGACAAGTTCAATCTTAATTTTAATTTAAATTGTAATTCTAGGTGTGTTTGCTGTCTTGCATTCTACGTGGGTAAAACCGAGCGTAGAATGCGGGACAGAGTATATGAACACACTTATGCCATTTCTATGAACAAAATAGATAACCCTTTGGCTAAACATGTTACCCACAATACAGGGCAAAAGTTTATGTTTAAAGCCATTGACCAGATACAAGTAGACATGAGAGGGGGTCCATTTAACATACTGTTAGAGGAACGTGAACTTGTATGGCAAATTCGCCTTAATGCATTTTCTTTTCCTGGTTTAAATGATGCATGTAACATTGGATGTTTACTAAAACTTAAAAGTCTGAAACGATAAAATTGTTTGATTTCTTAAATATTGCGTGTGAGATAATTTAGTTTCTCACTTCTAGTTTTCCGCTTGCAGTAAAAACTAGTGAGGATGTTTTCTTTTGTGATGTTAATGAGCACTTTTAGTGGACGTGACTTTAAAACAATTGTGAGAATTAATTGTTACTTAGGTATTTTAATTAACCTAATTGATTTTAATTGATTTATTCTACCATGTGACTGTATTAATTACTTATATACTACTCTTGGAAGAATGTGTGTTTATTTCTGAAGAAGTTGTTTGATTTGAGCAACAAAAAGCGCTTAAAATTAAATGCATTTCTGTGAACTTTATTGCAGATTGTGGGTTTTCTGCTTCGGTTTGCTTTTTGGCTTCTATTTTTGGTTTTTAGTAGGACTTTACCAGTACTTGTTCATTTCGTATGGCGTCTGGAGTTAACAGCAACCCGAGCAGTCCTAACCTATTTGGTTCACAACTTCAATCTGATATGGTGAACCTGACTGCACTTATTAATGTTTTAAGCCAACGTATGGATGATTTTTCTTCCCGCCTTGACAAGGTGGACAGTACTTTATCACAACAACAGTGTTCTTTTCAGAACGAGTGCTCACAAGTGACTGCAAGCGGAACTATTACTGTTAATTCTAATTCAAATATTAGTAATTCCAACCTAAGGGATACCGCGACCAATGTTGAAATTACTCCAGGAAAACGTACACCATCTGAAGTTTTGCCTTCCACCAACCCGGTCCATCAGAACACATTAATCAACCACGAGGAAGGGCTTATTGGCACTCCGAATTTTAATGAATGGATCAAAGACATCTCTAACTTCCATTTCAAATCTTGATCTGTTTTGGAGCGACCGGCCGACACTCGTGGTGAAATCCAGGTTGGTGAAGACACTTTAAATACAAAACTTAAATCCTTTAATGCTAAACTATTAAAATTGAAAAAGCTGCAGCTGGAAGTTGAATATTTTAAAGAATGCTTAGACCAACATATTGTTCTGAAAGGACTGTGCTCTTATCGATACTCTACTGGTCTTGTTCCAGATTCACTATTTCATCTGGAACTTAACTCTCTGTTTGATCAACAAGGGTTTGACCTAATGCAGCTTATAACCAAACATTATTTAATGCACATCGACATTCTATCTAATGAAGTCTCTGTGTTGAACACTGAAATTGTTTCAAACGAGGACTTTTTTAGATGCAAGTATGATTATGACTGCTCATTTTCAAGCATCAACCAACTACTTGACAGGATGAAAGTAAACAAAACCAAAAAAGTCAAAAGGGATCGAGTGGCGTATGATAATGGCACTGCCTACCCTAAGCTATCTCTTTCTCAAGTCTCTAATATAGTTAATACTTCTTCTTCTTCTGTTCAACAGCAGAATAATAGTCATAATCTTAATGTAACATCCGACTGTGATGCCAGTGGCCCAGTAGTTAGACGTAGTCAACGTATTCGTAGCCATAATAACAATTATGGTCCTAATCAAGAACAAAATGTTATGAACCAAAAAGCATCTGTTGATGTCGTAACTGAAAATTTTCAGAGGGCTACAGGAGTGATCCCGAAGAACAAGCAGTTCAAACAGAATCGGAAGAACAACCAGCGCAACTTCAAGTGCAGGAAATAACATCAAATGACACTTCTGTTCTTAATATACTAACTAATGATGGGGACTTTAAAATTTATAATTTTTCTTCATTCTTAATTGAACCTGTCTTAGTTAACCTACTTGCGAAAGGCAACGCATTTGTGCCTTCTAAACCCTTGAACCTTGTTCAAACAGTTATGGATTTAAAACTTTTCGTTAGGAAGTTGAATTTTAATTTACTATTTGGTAACAATAGTACTGGGAATCAAACATCAAGGGTACCTAGTACATTCAACCCTCCGATACACCCACTTCTGAAGATGTTCGAGCATGTTTGTGAACTAGATTTTAGATTCTTATTGAATTCTCATGACATTTGTACACATAAAAAAATATACAACATGAATTTAGAAGAGTTCCTGTTATTACAATCTCTGAGAGCTTCTCAAGTTCGGGTAGTTAAACCAGACAAGGGAGGGGGGCTTGTTATATTCGATCAGACAGACTATGTTGAGAGAATGCACAAATTGTTAGTTGATGTAGCTTATTCAAAAGCATCACTGAATGAAGTTAACATTGCCTATAATAGAATTAAAGGTTATCTCAACGACCTGTTTATAGAAGCAACTATTGATATTGATGCATTCAGTTTCATGTCTACACCTTAGCCTAAAACCCCAGTGTTGTTCGGCATACCAAAAATCCATAAGGATATGTTGAACCCACCACTGCGACCATTAATTGATGGGAGGGGGTCGATGACATATCCTTGTGCTAAAGTTGTCGATGTCATTTTGAAGAAATATCTCTTGTCTGAACCCCAGGTGTGCAAGGACTCATGAGCTTTCTTAGAAAACATTAACAACTTGGAATACAACGATAGTTATAATTTCTTAACTATCGATGTAAAAGACCTTTACACCTCAATATCCCATTCAGAGGGAATTGAGTGGGTCAGTTTATTACTTAATTCGAAGAAAGCGACAACGAATGAGATAACTCTTGTCGAATCTTTATTAGATATTATACTTACTAACAACTATTTTTTGTTTGACCAGGAATTTTACTTGCAAAAACAAGGTGTAGCTATGGGGTCACCTTTTGGTGCCAGTTTTGCTAACTCTGTTATGGCATACTGGGAGAAAACATTTATTTTTAATATTTCTCACCACAAGGTGAACCTCATAGTGTATACACGATTTTTGGATGATATCTTTGTTCTGTTTGATGGTGATTATACACAGGCAATGTCCTTCATTTCTTATTTGAATATTACTACCAAATTCTTTAAATTCACAGCAACATTCCACACAGATACAATTGATTATTTAGATGTAAAGTTATCGAAGGATAGAATTAACAAGAGATATGTCTCCAAGATTTTTAGGAAGCACACCTATTACAATTCCTTCCTTCATTTCTCAAGTTGTCATCCGTTTCATCAGAAATGATCAACTGTCAAAGGACAATTGATAAGAGCAGCAAGGATGACTACCCTGGAACCAGATTTCCAAGTGGAATGTGAGCTTTTAAAGTCTATGTTCCAACAGCGTGGTTGCCCTAGTAACTTAATTCAACCTCTCATTCAAGAAGTTTTTGAGAAAAGGAAGGCTGGACTATTGGTTCCTATCCTGTGCTCAAACTATCTAGACCAAAATATAGCTGATACCCCTATGGATAATATCCTTATGGATAATAATTTATTTAGAGCACAAGGAACAACACAAATAAGTGACTTCAACACCAAAGTTGGTTTTACCACTACTTTCTATACTGACAGTGGTATGGTTAGATTTATTCTTTATAAGAACTGGCAGTTTATCACAAATGATAGTACACTACTTGATAAACTAAGACTATTACCGAATATTATTTTTAGGAGAGGGCACAATTTGAAGTGCCTTCTTGAGAGTAAGGGTAATAGTAGTACAGCCAGGAACAGAGGGATGCACACATGTGGTAATTGTAGGATGTGCAGATTTATTGAAGTTGGCAATACTTTTTCAGTGAATCATGACAAGTTCAATATTAATTTTAATTTAAATTGTAATTCTAGACTTGTCGTGTACATAGCTAGGTGTGTTTGCTGTCTTGCATTCTACGTGGGTAAAACCGAGCGTAGAATGCGGGACAGAGTATATGAACACACTTATGCCATTTCTACAAAATAGATAACCCTTTGGCTAAACATGTTACCCACAATACAGGACACAAGTTTATGTTTAAAGCCATTGACCAGATACAAGTAGACATGAGAGGGGGTCCATTTAACTTACTGTTAGAGGAACGTGAACTTGTATGGCAAATTCGCCTTAATGCATTTTCTTTTCCTGGTTTAAATGATGCATGTAACACTGGATGTTTACTAAAACTTAAAAGTCTGAAGCAATAAAATTGTTTGATTTCTTAAATACTGTGTGTGAGACAATTTAGTTTCTCACTTCAAGTTTTCCGCTTGCAGTAAAAACTAGTGAGGATGTTTTCTTTTGTGATGTTAATGAGGACTTTTAGTGGACGTGACTTTAAAACAATTGTGAGAATTAATTAATTGTTACTTAGGTATTTTAATTAACCTAATTGATTTATTCTACCATGTGACTGTATTAATTACTTATATACTATTCTTGGAGGAATGTGTGTTTATTTCTGAAGAAGTTGCTTGATTTGAGCAACAAAAAGCATTTAAAATTAAATGCATTTCTGTGGACTTTATTGCAGGTTGTGAGTTTTCTGCTTCAGTTTGCTTTTTGGCATCTATTTTTGTTTTTTAGTGTGACTTTACCAGTGCTTGCTTGTTTCGTTAGACCTAATGCACTCAAGTAAATAGTTATTCTCAAGATGCATTTTTTTATATTTAAGTAACTTGCAGTTGAAAGTTTCTAATCAGTCTTTTATAGCAAATCTACTTAAATTAGTTTGAATGGCAGGAATGAATGAGTAGTTAACCAAAAGCTTAGACTTTAATTCTTCTGTCATTCAAACTAATTTAAGTACCTCTGCTATAAAAGACTGGTTAGAAACCTTGGACTACAAGTTATTTAAATATAAAAAAATGCTGATTGAGAATAACTATTTAATGAGTGCATTAGGTCTAACATAGTCCCAGAAGGGTTATGGATGTGGTGGTACCCAAAGGGACTAGAAAATGACTCCCCATTGCATCAACAACTTTTAGATAATTTTAATCATTTTTATTTTAATAAAGTTGAATGTAAAGCTTTAAACAACATTTGGATTTATTCTATGGAGCACTAGAACATTGTGGTTGGCCATCAAACTGCTAACTATTCATCTTTTGCTCCTTTGTTAGTTTGTCCTTGTTGGAATTATTACCTGGTCTTCAACCTAATCTAATTTGCCATCTTAACTCTTTATATTCAGTTATATTCTCAAGATCCTCTCCCCTTCCCTTAGATCCTGAGTCACTTTATCAATAACAAAGAATAAATACTTATTAAAATACACACACTCCATCAACAACAACACTCCATCAAGTGGCTATACAAAGCATCAGTGGTTTTCTTTTTCTTATATCGTACAAATATTTATATATTCTGTCTCTCAGCCTTCTTTTTGTTTTACCCACATAAAAGGCTGAACATGAAACACATGTTGCCAAATATATAGAATACCTACTGTATTACAATTACAAAAAAAAAACAGGGTGGTCTTGTCAAAATTGTCAGCACTCACATAGGGACCATCATTAATGTATCTATGAAATATACAGCATCCACTGTTGGACATTTTTGACTTATACAAGCTCTTATATCAGCACCTTTTCCCTCTTTCATGTATTCTTTTAGGTTTTTACCAGTACTAAATATAAAATGAGGCTGGTCACTCAGCTTCATTTTTAATTCCTGGGTAAAAAACAATTTCCAATTTGTTTTCAAAATATTAACTGTTTTTCTTGCCTCCCTATTATAAGGGACCACAATAGCCCCCTGATTTTGGAACCCCTCTTTCTTTAATTAACATTGGAACATTCAACCCCCACCCCAAATAGGTACATGTCTAGTCTTTCTTCCTTCCCTGACAACCTTTTCCATTTCTTCAAGTAAAGAAAGGGGATAATCTCTTTCTAAAAACATATCAACTAATAATTTTGTTTCAAACCAAATTATGGTCATCACTAATCAATCTTGATAAAAGCACCATTTGACCTTTAACTATATTCTTTTTTTTTGAAAAAAGGGGTGGAATCTGCTAAAATGTAAATAAGAATTAGAGAAGGTTTCCTTACGAAAAATCTTGGAACTAAACTTTTGTTTTACCAAATCTTTCGACAAGGTTACATCCAAATATTTATTTTAGCATAGCCAAATGTGTAGGTCAACTTCAAAATGTCTGTAGTACTCTTAAAATAATCCATTAAATCCTTCAAATTTAATTCTTTACTTTTCCATGGAATAAGAATATCATCTGAAAATCTCATCTAAAAATCTAATATATGCATATGCATATTTAAACAGTTGCAATTTAAACACATACTCCACTGGATTCAATAAAGCCTGCACTGTGTGCTAAGATCATGTGCACGTTGCGCTGCGATGTACACATGGCAGTACACCATTTTGTATTCAGTAAGCACAGTGTGTAGAGCCACACAAACATGTTAAACATCATGGCATGTTAATTACAGCATAGGCAGCTAAATTGTATGCTAATTAACCAATCCAAGATGGAGAAGTTCAACAAGTTATAAAGCAATTGTGTACACTCAGTGCAGGTTTTGGCCTCAAATTCCAAAGCCTATTGGCATACAGCCATGGAAACTATTCTGCGTGTAAAGAATGTTAGGGGCTACTGTTGCTCTTTTGTATGTGTATGGGCAACAGGCTCAAGTCTATGCTGCTGCAGCTACTAATTGGCCTTGGCCAAGAAGGAGAAGGGTGTTTAGACCCCATTTAACTTTTCATGGTCTGCATGAGGTGGAAATTATAGAGTGCTACAGGGTAGACAGAGACACCCTACAGGAACTCTCTGACCTCTTTCAACCTCAAATGAGAACAAGGGCAAACTGGGGAGAACCAATATCTGTGGATACTAAGGTATGTGTAGCACTTAGCATATTAGCTACAGTAACCTTCCAGAGTCCAGCAGGGGATGTGCTGTGGGTGTCACAGACATCAGCATCCAGGATCATCCATCAATTCCTGAATGCTATGCTACAATAGGCCAGTGACTACATACATTTTCCCTGTATACCTGAGGACAGAGCTACAACTATGCAGGATTTCTACCCTGTAGCACACTTCCTTGAAGTCTTGGGTGTCATAGACTGCACACACATTGAAATCAAAGCACCGTCCAGGGAACAGGGAAGGATGTATAAAAACAGAAAGGATTTCCACTCTATTAACTGCCAGATCATGTGTAATGCTAAGGGAATCATTCTGAATGTGTGTGCTGGTAACCCCAGCAGTTACCACAACTCCCACAAATGGCACAACTCTCAACTCTATCAAAGGTTTTCTAGGTCATTTACTGGGGGTTGCAGGGTATGTACATGAACCATGGCTGATGACGCCCATTAGAAATACGCACACACCCACCAAAGAACACTATAATAAGGCACATGATCTAACAAGAAATATCATACAGCATGTGTTTGAGCTGCTGAAGTCATGCTTCTGGTTCCTAGATACACCAGGTGGAGCCCTGAAGTACAATCCCCATCCTTGTGCTGAAATTTTCACTGTCTGTGCAATCCTTTACAATATTATTCTGAGAAAACAGCTTCAGCAGGAGCACAAAGAGGAAGGAGCACACATCCTACTACCACTGGCAAGGTCGCCACAGCTACATGCAGGTGAGGAGTCAGGGAGGAACCACCAGCTGCTGTGGATGTAGGTAGATGTAGGCATGCCCAATATACCCTTGTCCTGGCCAAGAGGCAATGGCTCACACACATGCTCACCACCAAAGGGATACAACTTTCATCATATGCATACAGTAAATTTGATGCTAGGCAACACTCACAACCTTTACTTACCCATGTAATGGGTGTGTACTGCTAGCATCACATATTGTCAGCCTCAAATTAAAACACTTGAAGCTGCTAGACTATCAAGATAAGTGTTGAACCTGGAATAGGTAAATAAATGGCTAAGAACACCTATGAATGGCAGATCCTCACATATTTCTACTTGCTAATGTAACTAAGTAGAAGGTGGGTGAATTTTACAGCAATAACATCAATATGTGTCAGCACTGATTTATGTCAATAGATGTGTTCTCTATCAACTAATAGGCCTTACGCATCAAAGATACACAGATTACAAAAACCTGTAAGAAAACAGTACAATTTTCAAAAGAGCATACAAGCACATATATACTAAGCACTCAGTCAGCTATGAACCCTGGGCATCAGACAAAATACATATGTATCATTGAATCCAAAAGGTAGAAAACAGGTGATGGCACAGTTATCATCATTTGCACAGGTGTTGTTTGGGGAGGACAGGAGGACAAGGCTGACACAAAGGGTGGTGAGTGTGTGTGAGTAAGAAAGACAGGCAGGTAGAAATTTTGATAAATTATCAAATGGCCACTGAGACAGATTGAGCTGTAAGTCTCACGAATGATGCATGTAACTGTGTGTGTGTGTGTGTGTGTGTGTGTGTGTGTGTGTGTGTGTGTGTGTGTGTGTGTGTGTGTGTGTGTGTGTGTGTGTGTGAGTGTGTGTCTGTATGGGCACTCAAGGTGAAATGTGTGTGTGAGTGTCTGCAAGAACACAGCCAAGTGTTGTGCTAGCTATATGTCCAGGTATGTTGGACAGGTGCAAGCAGTGCATGGTAGAGGTAACAGCTCAACGTTGTTGCCCCTGACTGCAAGAACTTGCTCTGCCAGGAGTTGTACTGGCATGCCCATGCCCATGGTCAGATGTGCTACTACTACTTGAATGTGAGCGATGCCTGCTGGATGAGTTCTCCTCACCACTATGGCCAAGACCATGCCCCATGGCCTACCACATCTGGGTGTGGACACCTCAATCACTGATGGAGCAGTGGAAGTACTGCCATTACGGGAGCATGACTGGGCACAGCCACAATGGCTAACATCAGATGATGTTGCTGACCTATGTCCACATGGATGCTTCCCCCTCCCAACAGACATTCCATCGTGTTATTCAGCCAATCGATTGAATAGGCCATGAGGCAGAGGCAGCCATGCACATCTGCCTGTTCCACATCTACAACCCTAAGCATGTGCTCGAAGGCCCTAATGGAACCTATCTGAGCCTCCATGACAGCCCTAAACATATGTCAAGTGTCACATAAAAGCACACTATGATCAGGTGGAGGGCTGACAGCAGGCCTCTTCCAAGCACACCTAACAACCCTCCTGCATGGCACCTTGCCCACACTTTGGCTATGGCCAGATTCAACCAGCAGTGAAGCCGCAGTAACCACACTACCCTGATCAAATGTGTCATTCTCCACCTGTCCAATATCTGAGGGCTCAGTGGAATAGGTATGTGGAGGCATACTAACTGCATCTGATGAAAATCCAGGGGATGGCTCAATGTCAACCTCAGTGTCAGATTCAGCCTCTGCACCCCCTAACTGTGCCTATGTTTGGTCACCATCATCATCAGAGTCTGCCAATACTCTGACATCAGGTGCTAAGAGTCTTACACTTCCACTGTTAGGATCACCTGTGATAATAAGCAACAAACACAGGAATGAAATTAATATTGCACTAAATATTTTAAACAATTTATATGTTAACAGACTAACACTGGTCACACTATAGCAGATGGTACAGCAATACAAACACTCAGTACTCCTATCTCACACATACAGATAAATGCATACATCTGACAAATGGTCATCAATAATCAAAGAAAAGTAGGGAGGATGGTCCTAGAAGAAATGAAGCAAAGTAAGGATGCAGTCATCACAACTGCAGTAACACACAGGGACAGCAAATACACTATTTTTGCCTATATGTCCGTTAACAATACTTTTAACTGCAACTTGGCTGACACATCCACTCACAGCCCATGCATAATGAAAAGAATATGTTCTTAAGTATATTAGTTTATCAATAGGTTCATAAAAACACAAACTATTAGTTAATTTTTTCTATATTTTACTATACAAGCAAATCTTATGACTTGCCATGTGTAAGCTTACCTGGAAGCTCCTCCTGGCACATACTTGTTCTCCAAGACACATCAGCACTGACATCAATTACATGTTGGCATGCAGTTTCCACTGAGTTTTCTGGATCTCTGACAATGGACAGGAGCTCTTCATTTGGCATCAGTGGTGGTTCTTTAGCAGCACCCCCATAGCCAGCTGTTCACAGGCAACTGCAGCTGCTCTCTTCTGGGCTGGTGAAATCATATCAGTGGCCCTATGATGTACCTGATCATAAGTCCTGGTGCAATCCCCTACAGCATTGACATCACTGACTATCTGTTTCCAAATCTACATTCCATCAGCCATATCCCCATGTCCTTTCTCAAGCAGATAGGCACTATGGTGGTTAAACACCTGCACTATTATGTTGTTTTCATAGGATTATAGGAAGTTACTAGGCTATTGGCCCTGATGCCATTACAAGCCTAGCCAAGAATTTAGCCTATGTTCCAACAAGTCAGTACCTTATGCCATTGTCCAACAGGGACACGGGTGGAATCCCAGGGGTGTATTTTCTGTTCCCCATCCAGTTATCCAGGTTGCCGTTAAAAAGGTTTAATGAGGTACTCTGCTTTACATGGAGAGGGGCTCTATTCCACAAAAGGGGGAGTCTCTGAGACACAAATCTGTCCCACCAATAAGTCCTACTGATGTCACAGACCAGGTTGAAGTCACGCATGTGGGCCACGTAGAAAGCTTTCTGTACAACGGAGGCAATATGGTGGTCAAAAGTCAGTTTGCTATCAACCTGAGTGCCCAAGTCCCTCACAACTGATTGCATGCTTAGTGCCTTATTATCAGTGTGATAATTTGTGGGGGCATCACTCTCCCCAAAAGGGATGATGATGCATTTTTTGGCATTCAGTTTGAGGCCATGTTTCTGGCACCAGTTATTTGTTTGGGTGAGACCCTCTTGGAGGATGTCCACTTCACTAGGGGAATTGATGACAGCATCCAGCTGGCAGTGATCTGCAAACTTGGTCAGCCATAGCTCACTAGATTTGGCCTGCACCTCTGAGAAGTATATTCCAAACAGCAGAGGCCCCAAGACTGATCCCTGTGGTACACTGCTTGTTACGTTTCTACTACTTGAGGTGGTTTCCCCTATTTTGACAAGGTGGGTTCTATAAGTGAGCTAGTTTGCTACTCATCTGGTAACATATGGATTGATGACTAGTTGAGAGAGGTTATCTATTATACCTGAGTAGGGAATAGTATCAAAGGCCTTGGCCAGGTCAAGGTAGGTGGTGTGCACCATCTTCCCTTCGTCTATTTCCTTGGTGACTGTCTCAAAGAAATCAACCAAATTTAATAGGCATGACCTCCCCTTGAGAAAAACAAACTGCGTGGGATCAGGGGTCTGGAGGTTGCCAACGTCCTTGTTAATGAGGTCTATGATAATCTGCTCCATGGCCTTGCAGATCAGGCTAGTTAGGCTGATGGGTCTATAATTTCCTGGATCGGTGGATGCTCCACCTTTGTGTAAAGGGATGACAGTAGCTGTCCAGTCACGAGAGGGAGTTTATGTGGATTTGTACTCTTGGGGCCATAATCCTATGTAACATAAAACAGAGAAGGATGCAACACATAAATATCACATAAGTAAATTCCTGCTCATATGCACATATATATTTTCAGCATTAAGCACTGGAGACACACACTTCAGTTATTAATATTGAAGGTTATGTGGTTGTATCACATCACGCACACACACAAATCAATGTTTGGTCCAAAACAAGGAATATCACTTTAGTAGTGTATTGTTTCCCACAGAAATAACAGGATGACTACACATTTTTAGGAGCAAACCTCTTAAAACACAACTTTTGTTGTGGCAACACATAAATGGTACTTGGCTACCCCACCCCCAAAACAACAAGCAAATGAAAGTTTGTACAAACCAATGAATTCCAGATAATTCAATTGTTATATTTGCTTTCAACACAATTCTGACACTGTGTACACATTTACAATAGAAAAGTCAATTTTTATACAATTGCCAGTCACCTTTCACTGTGTACAGCACTCCCCTGGAAATGTCTATGGGCCATCTTAGAAGCATAACAACCCTGTGTTATTGACATTATAGTATATAAAATTTCCCTGAAATAACATAGAAGATTGTAAGATAAACAATTTTAAAAAACAACATGTGTGATGAAAGTTAATAAGCTGTCTGAGAAAGTAAATGCCTGCCAAAACTACTTGTGCCAACAGTGAACTATAAGAAGTGCAAGTTCCATTTTCTAATGCAGATATATATATATATATATATATATATATATATATATATATATATATATAAACAAACGAAACCAAGATTCCCACCAAAGTGCTGTGTTGTAAAACAATACCAATGACAAATAAAAGCAACACAGTGGTTATAGTCAGGGTAGTAGTCAAGGACAACAATTTATATCTTCTTAAAATAGAATCTTTATCACTTTGTTAAAACTAGAAAGGCAATGCTGTGTTCAAATACTGATAAATGCTTTTGGTCCGTAAATTGGTCCTTCTTTGGTACTTTAAAATGAGCCATATTTCCCCATCATATATAGTCCAGTATCCACCAATCACAGCTTAACCTTCAGCCAACACCTCCATTTTCAGCCTATTGTTGTTTTATTTATCACAGCCCATCATAGGCGTCTCTTCAGTCTCCGCACCTTCAATGTTGATTTCATCGGATAGTTCCTATTCAGTCCTAGGGATGTAAGAGCTCTTAATGCTCCTATCCAGTACATTTCTTTCAACTCTATACATTATCCATATCTGCTCCTCTAAGTGTCCTGTGTATTAGCTGTAAGGCTCTAAAGCTGAAAGAATGCCCAACATTGTCTTGAATATGTCTCGCCAAAGGGTTTTTAAGATCTTGAAGTCTAATGTCACTTAGATGTTTGGATACCCTTTCTTTTAACTGTCTTGTGGTTTTTCCAACATAAAAGCCACTACATTGTTGACATCTAGCTAGGTAAATTAAGTTTCTAGTAGTGCAGTCTGCATAAAAATTGCTATAATATATCCTCCCAATTATTGGATGTATAAACTTATCTTCTATGTTTATATGTTTGCATATCGTACACCTCTGGCATGGGAATGTTCCTTTTCTTTGTGAAACAACTTGTGATCCACTTTTTCTATCTCTACATAATATTTGTTTCAGATTTCTTTCATTTTTAAAAGAGAATCTTGGTGTTTCTCCTACTATTTCCTTCAACCCTTCATTTGATGTCAGGATCTTCCAATTATTCCTTATAATATTACACACCTCTCTTGTATCCTTGGAATGCTTCAGATTCACTCTAACATCTCTCTTTCTGGTACTACTCCCTTCTTCATAAATGTTGTTAACATCTTCTTTCACTTTTTCCATTAAATATGGTAGTCCTTTTTCTTTCCTTTTACTCTGTACAAGGCTTTGTGTTCTAGATACCTCTTTATCCTTAAATCCTCTAGATCTAAATTGTTCTCTCATATCTTGTAGGGCTTCATTAAAATCTGTCTCTTTCGAATGTAGCCTGGGCATCCTTAGGAACTGTCCTTACAGGATATTGTCATAGATGTATCTGGGGTGCATACTTGTTCTTGGCAAAATGTTATTCTTCCAACATTCTTTCCTATATAACTTTGTATCTATATTGCTGTCTCCATCGTGTAACACCTTTATGTCCAAAAAAGTCTACAGATGTGTAGCTATGGGTCATTGTAAACTTTAAGAACCTCGTTGTACCCTCTAGATATGCTTGAAGGGCTTCTAGTTGACTAATATCACCTTCCCAGATGATATATATGTCATCCACGAATCTTTGGTAGAGCCTTAAATGCACTATGAAAGGGTTGTTCTGTAAGACCATTCTTTCCTCCCAGTGTGCTAGCACTATATTTGCGTAGCTGTTAGCACACGGGGTCCCCATCACTAGTCCACATAATTAAATGTAGCCTTCTTCCTCAGATAGGAAGACATTATTTTCTAAAATCACTTCCATCAACTTATATAACACCCCCTCATTCAAGAAAGATCTTAAACACTTCCAACCCACAGCTATTGGGTATAGACATAAAGAGATTCTTAATGTCCATGGTTACCATCATGTATCTTTTGCCTTCCTCCCTCGTACTTATATGTTGGTTCAACCTTTGTATAAAATGTATGGTGTCTTTGAGGACTGCTGAAGCTTTCACCAACACCTTTTTCAGAGGTTGTTCCACATATATTGAGGGTGGTTCCATAACCCAGCTTGCACCTGCTACTATGGGCCGCATGGGTGAGTTCTTAGGATCTTTGTGTACCTTCGGAAGCCCTTTAAACATAGGAATCAAGGGATGTACCACATGTAGATATTCATATAGACTTTGTGTTATTTTATCTTCTTTTAATTTGTACAAAGTTAACCTTTCTTTAGTTACTATCATATCTATTTGTCCTTTATTCACTGGTTTGTACACTATTTTATCTTTCAGTAGACTCAAGATTCCTTGTTTGTATTTTGACCAATCCATTAAAACCACTCCTTCACCTTTATCTTTTGGTCTTATTATCAGGTCTACTTTGGTTTCCATCTCTTTCAATGCCACCATTTCTTCTTTAGTTATGTTAAAAATCGTATTCTTATTTGTCATTAGATAATGTGTTATTTCTTGTTCACAAATGTTAATGAATGTATCCACTGTGGCATTGTTTTGAGGGACAAATATACTTGTTTTTTATATATAGCTCTAACTCTGTCATATCATTTCCTTTATAAATGTTTCTGAGCATAATGTCTCTTCCCATCAATTTCAGGCTTAGGACAACATCATTCAAATCTAACCCTTTAGCTGGGATAAACTTCAGCCCTTTATTTAACAGGCTGATATGTGCTTCCCCCAAAGGGGAAGAAGACAAATTAAACACTGTTTCATTTAGCACTTCCTCTGTCGTTCTTCTGTGATAGACCTCCTTCTCTTTCTCACCCTGATCACTGACCTTGTTTCTTTCTTCTCCCATACTTCTCTGACCCATAATGGGAGTGCTGGAAAAAGACGAGGTTTGTAAAGCTGTTTTAGGCCTGGCTCCTAGTGTATACTCTACAATGTTTCCCTGATTCAAACACTCTTGGTCAGTTCTTTTTCCTTGGCTGCCTCACAGTGTTATTGTATCAGGCTGTACTATATCATCAGAGTTGCTGCTATCAACATTTGCATGGGTCTGCTCTATCTCTATATAAGCATTCACCTCCTGTACTAAATGTTCCCATGCATTTGTAGTGTTTATATTTTGCCATTCTCACGGCCATATAAACACATTACCACTTCAAAAATTAGCATAGTCCCTTCTTATTTTCTTAGTTTTCATATGCTGTAATTTATTGTCATACTGCAAAATTGTATAGTATATGTCTTCCACTTTATTGATACACATCTCATCTCTGTATTTATTTTCAATTGACTTCTGCATATTTTCTATTTTCTTTATCAGTTCATGCTGCCTTGGTCTAAAATGATCTATGAGAAGTTTCATATAATTGAAACTTAAATCCAGATTTAGACGCTGCCACTTTTTTAACAGTTCTGGGTGTGTCCTACCTTGTGTAGGCATTACTGACACTCATAATCCCCTGGGAACAAGTTAATGACAAAGGCACGCCTCCAAATGGAGGTGTTGCCACTGCACCTTCAAGTTCATAAAACCAGTTCTCTAAATCTTTAATATCTTTGTAAAAACTTCTTAAATCCAACTCTTCCTCTCTTGAGGCATTATTTATATCTCTTTCATTCTCATCAGTAAAGCGCAGTCTTAATAACGGATTTTCATCAGAACTTAATAAAAACCTGTTATTCTTACTTTGTAACTGCCATTGCATTGCCTGTTCTTCCTCATTCAACTGATTTGGATGCATATCTCCGTTTTCTCCTCTCAATCCATATAGATGAAAACTGTAACTCAATTCCAAGTCTTCGTTATTTTGCCCTTCTGCCATATCCGTTGGAATCCTTTCCCAATAAAATAACACACAAACGAAAGAAACAAGGTGCTGTGTTGTAAAACAATACCAACGATAAATAAAAGCAACACAGTGGTTATGGCCAGGGTAGTAGTCAAGGACAACAACTTACAGCTTCTTAAAAAAAAATCTTTAATATTTCATTAAAACTTTAAAGGCAATGCTGAGCTCAAATATTGATAAGCGCTTTCGACCTTAAATTGGTTCTTCTTTGGATCTTTAAAATTAGTCATATTTCCCCATCATATATAGTCCAGTATCCACCAATCACAGCTTAACCTTCAGCCAACACCTCTATTTTCAGCCTATTGTTGTTTTATTTATCGCAGGCCATCACAGACATCTCTTTAGTCTCTGCCCCTTCAATGCTGGTTTCATCAGACAGTTTGTACTCAATCCCAGAGATCCCTGGCCATAACCACTGTGTTGCTTTTATTTATCATTGGTATTGTTTTACAACACAGCACCTTGGTTGGAATCCTGGTTTCTTTCATTTTTGGGAAAGGATTCCAATGGATATGGCAGAAGGGCGAAATAAAGAAGACTTGGAACTGAGTTACAATTTTCATCTACATGGATTGAGAGGAGAAAACGGAGATATGCATCCAAATCAGTTGAACGAGGATTTACATGTATATATATATATATATATATATATATATATATATATATATATATGTGTGTGTGTGTGTGTGTGTGTGTGTGTGTGTACATATATAAACAGAATCACACACCACACAAATAAATAAAAATCCCTAATAAAGACTTTACTGTTTGTCCTCTGCATTTGCATGGAGTAAGGCATTGCACACCAATGCCGAAAAACCATGACTGGCTCTTCATGTCCTATGGCAGTGTATGGTTACTTCCTCGCAATGCTGCTTAAACTCACTGGGTTAAGGAACATACAGTTACATCAGAGTAAAGGCAGCACTTTTAAACACTTACTCTAATGTTTATTTAGACTGATGAATGCATAAAAATGCCAATCCATATGTGTACTGTTGACATAAATCAGTTGTCTGATGTTCATTTTATACATTACTTCACTGTACTCATTGCCTCTCACATTTTCAAAACTTATCACATTTACTTATGTAATACCATCCTGACAACATGTGTAAAAAAATATTCGACCCCTGTGTCATTTGTTCTCAAAAAATGAGTTCCCTGCTCTTATACCTGCTGCCACAGAGAAAGCTTGGCACCAGGAGTTTTTCTTACAGTCAGTACTATCCAAAGTGCTGACCGCTGCGCCTCTCCCTTAGCATATTTGTGCAAAGGAAGGTGAACCAATAGAAAAATCACTTTCTTTCAAATTAAGCAGAAACCTGCATTTGCTCACCACTTAACTCTTTACAAACAGGGAAGGCAATAGCAATATTACTTCATGTTTTAAAAATTATGACACAACATAAAGTACAGTATCAACACCATATTATCTGTCAGCTCTTTCTGACATAGACTACATGCATAAGTACTTCTCAAGTTCAAGTTGTATTCATTCAGTGTAAAACCCACACGCACAAACCAGTTGCTCGGCAGTGCACTATGGAAAGAGAGCTGACTGGCACATTATATGTTTAATGCACAGTTAGTTTTCATCCCATTATAATCCATGTAAAACAGAAACAAAGGGAAGGAACTTGTTAGTGACTGAACACATATTCACTCAGAGTCATGTGTGCCCTGCACCCATGCACCCATGCACTTGGAAATGGCTGTATCAGTCATACTCCTGAAATGTCAACTACACTACAAAAATAAACAGCATAACTGCATTATTATATCATCTAAAGCTTTATATTGACAATAGACATCAAGATTGTCTTATACATGTCTTAATGTGGGCATCAATTCATCACAAATATGAACACACATACATAAACAGTTGCATCCACGCTGATCACAAAACAAGTATGTGTGTGATTGTGTGTGTGTGTGTGTGTGTGTGTGTGTGGCTGTAAGTGTGTAATGTACACAACATATTGAAAAATAGGTGCATATGTCTCACTTCTGCAACATGCATTCCTGGCAGCTTATTGCATCTGTGAGGCTGCCAGCCCAACTAGCTGGAATTTTGTAAATAATTCTATGTCATTTGTGAAATATCACTATGATTCATATGCTCATCTTACAAATGTAAGACAACTATATGTTATGTGAATATTAAACTACTGGTGAAGAAGTGTGTGTTGAACTGTATGTTATGTACTGAGCTTCAAGAATGTAACCACAATGTACCCTACTGGAAAAGAACAGAAATGTATATAAACTATATGCTTATACAGGTGTATGTTTTGATGGTAGAGGCTGGGACATACCTTGCAAACCCTCAAGAAAAACAAAGAGTTTTATGACTGTGTTTATCTCAGTTTCAAGGCAGCTAGGAGACAGGGTGTCTAAACCTAGAGGTTTCTTTCTATTGTCTGGAAACAGAAATAATTACAGGTTTCAAATGTAAAATTATGACTTCCAGTTCTAGGCAAACTTCTGAGAGATAAGTATTTTTCACAGAGAAATGTTAAATTCTGTTGGTATCTGTTAGCCTGAGAATTGAAGGCACGTGACAAATAGTGATGCTATCCAGTTGACCCAGCAGTAATGTGTTGTTATTAATTTAAGAACTATCTCTCAGAGAAAGTCTGTGCATTTTATATTTGCCTTTAGACCTAGAAGCATCCTCTCATCAGCACTTCTGCCTTGCTAATAGTAAGCACTAGATTACAGTAATCTCTCTTAGAGATAGAGAGGAATATAGTAAGATTAGTTTAGATGTTGTCTATATTTATGTGAGACTGTCCTGCAATGTTGTTTTAAAATATTTCCTGTGATTCCAAACTCTGTTGTCACTGTATTGAGCTACTGAGTATTGTCTTGTGCTTCTGTTATTTATTATTAAATATATTTAAACCTTTTAATTGTGGCTGGTTTGTTTAGAGATATTTAAGCTCTTAGAGTGCTTGCATATGTATTTGGTGACTCTGTATAGGCCACTCCAATAGCCTTAAAGTCTTGGTCACATTTACCATTTGGATAATAGTAACATTACACAGTAAGATTGGTCACCCTTTGAGAAGGACCTTAAAGTAGCTGATAAGGGGTTCTGGTGGCAGTGTTAACTACCTTATGGTCTGGGCAGAAGGGGGCATAGCTAGTAAACCTATGCCAGCCTTTCCCAGGTGTGTGTTTGTGTATAAATCAAATCTCAAAGTGCATGTGTGTGTCAGCTACTTGGGCAAGGACTTGAAGAATTGGTTGGACAGAGAGACTGCTGGGAGGACTCGGCTTGGAACCCTGGCTAAGGACTCAGTTCTATAGCTGTGCCAGTGAGGATTCTTATTGGGGATCCGGAGAAAGAGGAAGAAGCCAGCCCCAGACTGATTGTAATCTCTGTGGGCTCTTAAGGGAAATTGTACTTTACAGTGTGTGTATTTGTCATCCTTTCAAAAAAATGACCAGCAGATAGTGGTAGCTGTAGAATAATATATTTTACATCAATCAAAACATCAGTATATAGTTGTCACAGACCGGTTTCCATTTATGATTCTCTAAGCCTTCATCAGTGTAAAGATACAATTAAAATCAACCATTTATATACTATGTCACTAGCCTTAAGACCAATTACAGGTGTTCATTTAATCCTGGGGCAAAAAGCCCTCCCAGTTTAATAATCCATTTTTTCTCTTTAGCATTAAGTAACTCATGCCATCCAGATTTACTGTATTTGATTCCCAAAATTCTGTCTATAATAACAAAATGAAAGGATGCTGTTTGGTGGGTTTCAGTGTGTTTATACAGAGCGTTTGTGTGTTTTTTATTTTTAATTTCACTAAAGTGTTCTGAAATGCTATGTTTAAATGCTCTTGATGTTTGACCTACATAGAAAGCAAAGCACTTTCAGGAACAACACCGGAACAACAGCAGGGATGGTTTAAACTGTTCGGCTCTTTTCCTAAGTAAGGGCATACAATCCTGTCTGGGACTGTATAATTGGAACTGAGTCAAGCAACAAGTGTTTTTTCCTACGGACATGCCTAACAACTTAGGGTGGATGTGATAGTTTCGATGGTACCAGTCCATCTTGTAGGTGGGCTTTAATAACAGTTTAACAATTTTTCTGCCGTCAACGGAAACTATTATCTGCGAGATTCATCGGAATAACAGCAGGAATGGTTTATACCTCTTTTTGCTCTTATTACAGTTAAAGATTTATTTTTTGGACTGGAGCTGACTGTTTATGTGGAAATTGTATGAAATAACTACAGATTTTCTTCTGGACATATCCTGTACCTTAGGGTGGACTTAATAGTGTCTACTATCTTGGTATTAACAACATATCAGGAACATTGGTTCTGGGCATGATATGGCTACTGTTTTTTACTAATTTAGTTTAAGAATACTGAGTCGGCCTATACAGGGATACAAACTGAATTAATAGGCTATCAAGGGCATTGGCTTGACATACGGAATGCTTTTTATGTTTCATGTGTTTCTTGTTTGAGAGATATCAGCCATTCAATTTGCATTAAATTTAGAACAGGGCATTAATGTCCTATAGGGCGAAACTATCAGTCCTGAAAACTGCAATCTATGTGCCGTAATTAAAAAAGATGGAAATGGTCCTGTGTATTGTATGCATAACTGATAACAAACAGCTACAATATGTGTGGGCTTTCTTATCTTGACAAGTCAGCTAACTAGTTTGCACTATATTTACTACACGGGCATTATTGTCTTATTAGGGTGAGACTATCAGGCCTGAACACTGAAATGTATGTACTTTATTCAATAAGATGGAAATAGGCCTTTGTAGTTTTCGCATAATTGGTAACAAACAGCTTCTATATGTATGTGCTTTTTTTCAATGTATGTACTATTGACACTATTAGGTAATATTGGAATGATATCTTTATTGGAAACTATTAATCATAGACACTGAATTATGCTACAGGAATGAGACGCTAAAATGGATTGTATTTTTTATACTAATCACTACAGATTGCCTTTACTTTTGGAAAGAGTTGATTGAACTGTTTATGACATTCTATCAGGTTAAGGGATGAACGGGAAAGATCTCTGAGGGGCAGTTCTCACTATTGAATGTATATTGCATGTATGTTCACTGCAGTTTGGAAATATTATGATATGTGTGATTAAGATTACAAGTAGATCTATTACAATTAATACGAAGTTTAGACTGGTAGCTATTGAAGGTACATTTAAATTTATCTATAGAGACTAATAATAAGTAAATAAGTACCTGAGAGATTAATGGTACGCTGTTCAACTGATGGTTTACCCACTATCTAGAGCGATTTAATACTGGGTGACTTATATAATAATATTAAGAGTACATTAAGTTTTATGGGCAGACATTCTAGATACTTACTTTGGTAAGTTGGGCCCCTATAGCTAATGTGCTAATAGTGCTTATTTTTTTATCCTGTTAATTGTGATATATATGCTGGGAGCCTTATATAGTAGATGCTTGTACTGTGGATCTATAGTGTATAGATCTTTATAGATGAATATGTTCTATTGAGAATATCAGCTTTCTCTGGCGTAAATATTGTATCCATTAGAAGTATAGATATTGAGGGACAAATTTATATTAAGGACCTAAACGGTATTGTTCACATTAGATTCACTAATATATCTTTCTGACTGGTTGGGTTCTGTACTCTGATCTTATCCAGCTACTGAATACAGGTAGTTATGTTTTAATGGGTTCTATATCCATTTATTGAATGGACGATAAGTATAGCTATTTATCATGAAGGTATGACTTCACAGATACTATACGAAGTGGACTCAACACTGGAAGTGAAAAGTTGGACTCAGTAAGGCTTTTTTTATATTGGGAATGTTAACACATATCTCAACATAGAGATTTAAGATTTCTAAGAAATGGTGGTTTATGTTAAGTGCTTACGTTTTGAGAGGTTCATAGGTTAGTACTAGGCTAACTGCCCTTGTGGGCCATTTTAAGCCTAGCCAATTACCCCACGTGAGAATCAAACCCTGCACCTTGTGTCTGCAAGGTAAACACCTTAACCATTATGCCATCCTCCCACCCTGGGCTAAATACTGGATTAGATTAAAGTGATACAATAAAGCCTAGGCTGATATTGTCCAGACATGGTGGCCAGGGGTTGATATTGTCTAATACTATTACATCTGGGGTTATATATTCTTATTAGAACCTTTAGTCCACTCAATATGGATATTTCAAATTTGATAAGGGGATTATCCTCAGATCGGGAGGACCTGGCAATTTTTGGTATTGGGATGGAACAAACATCATAGAATGGGACCACACCAGTCAATATGGATGATACATGTGAAACATTATTTGCTACTCTAACTAAACATATGTGATCTCTTAGGAACAATGTGTGGCATTATAAACTATTCAAAGCCTAGATGGTTAAAGGAGTCACATCTAGAGGTCTGAGAGTTAGAACACAACAAATGGTGAACAATCCTGATCAGGCCCTACTCCAACAATGGAGGGATGCACAACACAAAACTACAATGCAATTTGTAGAAATATTGATGGGGTTTCATGACAGGACAATAGATGCAGAAATTGCTGCTATTACTAAGATAAGTGATCAAATTAAGGAATATGAGGGGCAGTCCACATACTCTATGTCTTAAAAAATTGAATAACGGCTTGACTAATTTGGAAGCACAACTTAAAGATAGGAAAAATAAAAAATTCCTTAGAGATGTAACAGACTATGAACAAGGGGACCCCTTTTCCAAAGATAATGGGTAGCATGTTGGGTTTTCACAACAATACAAGAACCCGGCCAAAAGAAAGCGCTCGAGGTCAATACTTAAAAAATCAGGGGTATCTGATACATTAGGGGAGGATTCCTCCTCTGGGTATGATATTGATACATCAGTAGCCACAGGCTCACCAGCACAAAAGAGGAGGAACCCCAGTAATTTTGTGGAGTTAAACCAAAAAGGAGGGGGTAGAAAACATAGAAAACATACAGAATATGGAGGGACTATTCTGGAAGTTTGTACAGAAACAATAGCAGGAAATGTATTGAATATATCATCCTACCCTCTCTCCTCCTTGGAACTAAGCACTCTCAATAAAGATTTACCATATATACCTGACTGCTTTGTGTCAGAAGAATACTTTGCCAAAGATGTGGTTGAGTTTTGCAGAATTCTTAACTTGAAATTGTTTTTTCAGGATAAAGTAAGCACTGATGTTTATGATCATTTTAGATACTATAAATCTATGTAGTCACCTCCGATGCATCACAGTGTACTAGCATTCCAAAATTCTACCCTTAGAGATCTTCATTTCAACTCTAGGAATAGCCAGATAAAAGCTAGTAATGTAACGAAACAAGAGATGACTACTATTTCCAACTTAGCAGATAATCATGAGATAGTTATTCTGAGAGCTAACAAAGGCAGTGCTGTGGTGGTGCAAAACTGGGAACAATATGATAAAGAGGCTAAACATCAATTGGCAGATAACAGATATTATGTGCAACTTACATATAACCCGACTAAAGATTTTCAAAAACAGATAGATGATTTTCTATCACTAGCTGTAGAAGAAGGAATCATTACTGATAATATCAAGAAACAACTTACAATTTTGGACCCTAGTAACCAATATATATATTTTCTACCAAAAATACATAAAGCATAACCCCCCTGGAAGACCGATAGTGTCTGGAAGGTGATCCATGACTGAGCCACTCTCCCAATATTTAACTAAGTATCTGAAGCCATTATTAAAGTGGGTAAGGGCTAGTCTGAAAGACACTACAGAATTCTTACAGGTCATCTCTGAAATGCAACTAGAAGATGAATGGATACTTTGTACCCTAGATGTCAAAGCCCTTTATACCAATATTCCACATTGGGCAGGCATCACGGCATTATAATACTGGTTATACAGGTCAGAATTGAATCCACCAGGCTTCAACACTCTTCTTCTTGGTGTGACTGAGCATGTACTAAATAAAATGTCTTTTTCTATCACAATGCATGTTCTTTACAAATCAAAGGTACAGCTATGGGGGCTTATTTTGCTCCTATATATGCAGATATATTTATGGCATATATAGAGGAGCAAATTATATATGATAGTTCCCATAATCTGTACCTAGACCAAATAGACATTTGGAAAAGATATTTAGATGACTGCTGGATGGTATGGAGATTGGATGAGGGACATCTGGTAGTTTGCGAATGAAAACAAATGGGGAATTGAATTTACAGTAAACTTTTCTGATGAAGTCTTTGGTACAAAACGAAAACGCTGGTTGTATTTTGTTGTGTTAAAAGGAAGTTTAATTAAAGGATACCCTCGGACTTTATGGTGTGACCATCTTTGTCTGGACCGGGCTTCAGTGTGCTTTTGTGTGGTTTGATTCTGGTGACTTTGTAAAACCTAAAGAAAGGTTACAAAGGACTATTGAGGGACAAATTGCCAAAGGAAGTTTTCCATGTGGTCACTGCACATAATGCAGCAGGGTACTACAAATGAACAGTTTTAGTAGTAAAAATACCAGTGCAGTATTTGATATTTCTTTTTTTTGTAAACTGCAGATCAGATTGGGTTATATACTTGGCTACCTGCAAGTGCTCTGCTTTCTATGTAGGGCAAACATCAAGAGCGTTTAAACATAGACTTTCAGAACACTTTAGTGAAATTAAAAATAGAAAACACACAAATGCTCTGTATAAACACACTGAAACCCACCAAACAGCATCCTTTCATTTTATTATTATAGACAGAATTTTGGGAATCAAAGGCAATAAATCTGGATGGCATGAGTTACTTAATGCTAAAGAGAAAAAAATGGATTATTAAACTGGGAGGGCTTTTTGCCCCAGGATTAAATGAACACCTGTAATTGGTCTTAAGGCTAGTGACATAGTATATAAATGGTTGATTTTAATTGTATCTTTACACTTATGAAGGCTTAGAGAAGCATAAGCCGAAACCGGTCTGTGACAACTATATACTGATGTTTTGATTGATGTAAAATATATTATTCTACAGCTACCACTATCTGCTGGTCATTTTTTCTTACCACATGACATCCTTCCTGCAGAGAAGTGGTAGATGTCCTCATGTCATAGATGCATGCACACACATCATGAATCAGAGTACTTCCATGAAACTGTGCAAGTCAGCTCCAGAGCACTGGATGTGTGATTGTTAATTATGTCATGAGATGGTGCACATGTCACATATAGACAGATGCAGTATGTAATGAAATCAGACAAATACACACATACTTATAATAACCTTACTATCTTCCATCATACAGATATAGGAAGTTTGGCTTACATGGTATAATTATGGCTAGGATTTTATCTGATGTTGGCCGTAAGATTAGTAATGTCCAATGACCCTATGAACATTTCACATATCAATGTTGTTGTCATCAACATGTTCTGTATTGAGGTGTGGATGTACAGTAGGCCTACAAGAGGGTATTAAAATCTGTAATATGTGGTAATGTACTGATGGCCGCTGCTGACATTTGATTACATGTTCCTTGCATAACAGCTGTGGGAATATGCCTCCTGAGAACTGTTGACATGGGACGATACTATCTATATTGTTGGCTTAGTAAGGCAGTGGAGCAGATCAACATTCTGCACAGTTCTCATTCAACCATCACAGTGAGACTTGCAGTATGGCACATGTGTGCATATGTATACTTACCATCATTCAATGCTCTGTGACATACATCAGTATAAATTCATACTGATTACATGAGCACATAAGTCTTGTTTCATCCACATGTTGTAGTGCTGTGATATAAAAAAAAATCACGTTTTGATTCAATTGCAACCTTGTGGAATTTATTGCATGTGCAATTGTGCAGCTATTCACAAAGATTAGTAAGGTGGTCACCAGCACCATTGTGTGACTATCAGCATTTGTGTCAGTAACTGTTCTGCATGTGCCAAAACCAACGCATTTGTGATGTGTCCTTATATGGTATCAGACTGCTCAAACACAGCTTTCCAATGAAAAAACATATAGGCATTTGTTGTGCAATTGATGTAATTACGTGACATTAGTAGAGTTGTATGTCTGTGTGAACAGTACCACTTTGAGGCATGTGATGCATAACCAAGGTTGTATTTGGAGGTGTTGTCACAAATCATTGATTTAAATAAGTGTGAAATGTTAAGGGGAATACACAACTAGGTGCAGAGTTGTTTGTGGATGCCACCAGACACAGTCAACCAGAGACAACAGACAATCTGCTGGCTGACAGTTTGTCTCACACTTCACCCCCTGTCCCAAATGACCATCAGTCAAAGCATACATGCAAACATTACTCAGTTTATTTTCTCATGAGACCAGCTCATCTGTGCACTGTCTAAGGGTAATAACAAAGGATCAATGGGCCCTGACGCCATCCCAGGTTCCCTATATCATGACTTAAAACCTGACCTAGCAGGCACAGTTGGATCCCTACTTAAATACAGCCTCCAGACAGACTATGTACTTGCAGAAGGGTGTACAGCAACAGTCATCCATCTGAACAAGAGAGGAACATCATCTGATACAGTGAATTATACACCCATAATCCTGTCTCCCCTCATCTGTGAGACAGATCAACAACTCATCATGGACCGTACCAAAAAGGACAAAGGTAGTGTCACAATGGTGTACCAAACCTATTTTTGATTTGTTAAGGTGACATCATGCCTTTTAAATCTGGTTGACGTCTTCAAGTAGGTCACCAAGTTCATGCATGAGGAAAAGAGTGTCATCCCACAAAACTTGACCTGACCAAGGTGTTTGACAAAAATCCACACTCAGGTATTACAGAGAAACTGTCTCAAGTGGGCACAAACACCTATGTAACCAAGTAGTTAGACAAATGAATCACAAATAGAACACCTAATGTTGAAGTAGGTGACATCACCTTTAGCAAGAGTCTAGTGATCAGGTCCATACCTCAGGATTCTGTACTAGGCCCCCTCCTGTTCAGTATTTACATCTCAGAAGTCAAGACAAACTTAGACATCCTTTGTTTAACCATCTTTGTGGATGACTGCAAATTGCGGACAATCACTGAATCCAATAACACTATTATCGATATACTTCAGAAAGTATTAACACACAAAGATGATTGTTCCCAGAGCCATGGAGACACATTAGATGAACAAAAAGCATGATTATTTCCTTTTGAAACCAAATACACAAGCTAATTATAATATAGACAGCACACCCATATGAGCAGAACAAGTAGAGTGTTACCTGGGTACTCAGGTAGAGAATAAGCAGAACGTCCACTAGCATGTGACCACAGTGGTGAGAAATCCCTTGTATGTAGCACAAATCTTGAGTATGGGCAGGTCATCCACATCAAATGACATTATAGTACAATTGTTCTCAGCCCACGTCACATCAACAATTGAGAAGAATGCACCTTTTTGCATGTACCTCACCACACATCTTCCAGGGATGATTTACTCAAGTGTATCACTTTTTCCACAGTGAGCTTCTACACATCTTTTTGTTCATAAATAAGTATTGTTTGTGATGCAAAACCATTAGGAGTTGACAGTGCAGACTTCCCTTCAAGGTGTTATACAAGATGCATGTGTGATGCATCATATACACCCTGCACAGCTCATTGACAAAACGGATGGTGTGGGTTACATTTTTGAAAGTGTGGATTGTAGTATATCTGTGTCATGCAAACCTCTCAACTAGTGAGGATGGCTCATAATTTGAACTACAGGTGTAACAGTGTTCCTCTTAACACCTCCAAAAAGTGGCCATTTTTGGGGAAGGTGTGCTTGATTCCCCCTTATAGATTACTGACAAATCATTGCAGTTTTACAAGTATGTTCATGCAGCAGGTGTATATTAACTCACAATTGCATATTTTATGTCAATGGCACAGATTAATGGTGGTATTATTCTTATACTGTCCATGATTGTGTGTGCTTCTGTCTACTGCTTTCCATGATCCTGTTGTTATGTGTCCTGATTGGTTGAGATCTATGCTGACATTACAATCATATTCAAGCAACTCATTTTGCACATCTTCAGAATATCTGCATACCCCCTATTGTATATACTGTCCTTGCTAAATGCCCTATGCAGTGATCATGTCAGGGTGTTTACATCACAATCATCTTCATTGATATCTGACCTTGCATAACAGTCACATAATATACAATAATTGTGTGATATGAATATAGCCACACTGAACATATAAACAGCAGTACATAGTGTATTATGTACATGTGTGATTACTGTTTATGCTACAACTCGTGTCTTTGGGGTGTACGTACATTGACATGCCTTTATCTGGTGTATATTACCATGTTTCATTTGGTCTCTTCCCCTTTCTTCATTCCTACTATTTGTGTCTGTGGCCCTTTTCAATACACACACTTCCTCACACTACTGTATTAATAATGGCAGTCTATGTACCCTTGTTGATCACCAGCAAAACTTTTATTTCAGTATTCCAAAAACATGTTTGTACTGTACTTTGCACTGAGTACAATTCTCTATAATGTGTTAGTACTAAAGTCTTTGCCTTAAATGAAACCCTGGTAGTCATGGTGGCTGTCCGCACAATCTTGCAGAACAAGTTTGCTCATAGGTAAACTTGTCAGCATGTCTGAATGTGTTCATACTGCATTACATGGTTTCCTGGCCAGCAACACTGTTGCTATCCATGAGACCTCGTTTGTATCCATGTAAGCAAATGCACAGCATGTATATGCAATTAGCACTGCTGCTCATCATACAGACACATAAACTCTGTATAGGCTTCTCGCTAAGCCTATACGGAGTTTATTGACTCGTTCAACAAACTGAGTCTGAGCACCAAACATAATAAATATAACATTTTCCATTACAAAAATATAAATAAAAGAATAAATAAATACAAAAGTAAAAATGCCTAAATACCATCTAAACTTGTATTAACATTTAATCTTGTATTCTTTAAAAAAACATTTGATATTAATGCTTTTGTTCAACCCTGGAAACTTATCCACACTAAGTCCTATTTGCCACTGAGTCTCTACACTTTCTAGTTTTTTTTCTTGTAGTCCCCCCCAGTCTTTAGGAACATGTCAAATACTGAAAACACAAATTTCTTATAACTATTACAAACATCTGAATGCTTGTATAATGCGTTATTAATGTCTTTAGACTTAATAGAGTACAAATGTTCCTTAATTCTATCCTCCAGCCTGTGTGTGGTCATTCCTACATAAAAAGCCTGACAGCCTAAGCACATCATAATGTATATCACACCACTCGATTTACTGTACATGTATATCTATCTTTTATCTGTACAGTGTAATCCAT
Source organism: Protopterus annectens (assembly GCF_019279795.1). Lineage (NCBI taxonomy): Eukaryota > Metazoa > Chordata > Ceratodontiformes > Protopteridae > Protopterus > Protopterus annectens. The sequence goes on from NC_056727.1 coordinate 1,210,229,218, forward strand.
ATGCTCCAAGGCAAAATAAGAACTTAAATAAATAACCCTACATACCTTACATGTACTGCAGGGATATATTCCTTTATTTTTACTACTATAATGGAATTTTATCTCTGTCTTATTTCTCTGTAACACATTTTTAATACAATTAAACCTATTATATACAAAATTAGGAAGGTTACCAGTAATTTTAAATTCTTCAGGACTCCCTTCTAAAATCTTCCAATTTTTATATTTCACATCGCTGATAGCATAGCTATCTATAGACATATCAAGCATAAAATAGGATTAGTATTAGTCATTGATGTATCTTTAATTCCTAAAAGAGTCTTTTTTGATTCAGTATTTTCCAGCAATATAGGCTTAAACATAATCTCTTTTATTGTTGATTTCTTCAGCCACTTTACATAAAATATCATGATTATAACCTCATTCCTTAAACACAGAAATAATGTTTAATACTTCTTTTTTATGCTCACGTTATAAAGTGGTTATCTTGGAGGCTCTAATAAATTGCCCCCATTGGATGTTAATTTTCATAAACTCCAGGTGACCACACTTGAAATGCAAGTAGCTGTTAGAAAACATTTCCTTCCTATATATTTTACTGTCTATTCTCTTATTTATCAAGTTCCATTGCAAGGTAACATCTAAAAAATGGACTTTAGTCCCCACTTATCCAATAATGAACTGAAAATAATCAGAAATGTGGTTTAATTCTTTCACAAACTCATAAATCCCTTTTTGACTAATGTCCATAATTCAAAAAGGTCATTGATAAATCTTTCATAAAATAAAATATGTCCATAGAATTTACTGGTGGCTAATACGTTCACCTCCCATCATCCAAGTACAAGTTTGGCAAAGGCTGGGGCCAATACTGCCCCCACGGCCACATGTCTAACTTGTTTGTAATATGTGTTATCAAACAAAAAGAAATTATTCTCTAACATCAATTCCATCAATAGACAATTTAAACATATTGGATCATTAGAAAACGTATTATACTTGGTAAAAAATAACCTTAAACCTTTTACACCTTTGTCTTGTGGAGTGCAAGTATATAAGGAACACACATCAATGGTTAACATTTTTATATTAGAGTGGCTGTAATCATTTGTCTTGTGAAAATCTTTCAACTTTTCCAAAAGATCCCAAGAATCTTTTCATTGGGAGGGTAATCTTTGTACCATGGGGTTTAAAACAATGTCTAAGAATAAAGCAATCCCTTCACATATATTATTGTCTGTCACTATTAGTCTAAATGGCGGTCTTTCAGGATTTTTATGAAGCTTAGGAATCCTGAATAAGACAACAGCTTTAGAATTGTTGATTTTTAAAAACTCATAAGTTTCATAACTCACCTTATTGAATCCCCAGGACTGTTTTTCTCATTCAGTTAAAACCATATTTGCAAATACGGGGGCACATTTTGCCCACATAATCACTCCCATCATCTGATGAAAATATTATCCATCAAAGCAAACAAAATTGTTTTTCAATACCATCTCCATAAATTCACACAATACAAAAATCCCTTTGCTAGCGTGTTTTTTTTGTTCACATCACTCAACACATCAGCAAAATATTCCAGAAAATATTCCAGTCCCAAACTATGGGGAATAACTGAAAATAAATTAATCACATCCACAGAAACAACATATCTTCACTGAACTTAAGATTATTCAACCTTTCCAAGAAGTGCCATAAATCACATAACACATAATCATATTCTTTCACTACCTCCTTGCATTTCATGTCTAAAAAGCAGCTAAGAATTCAGTTTCTGATAAATGTGCTGCTACTATTGGTCTTAAAAGGGGGTCCACACTATTTTTATGGATTTTGGGGATCCCAAATATCGATGGGATCACAGGTTTGTTAACCATAACAAATTCATATATTTCATTAATAATACTACCTTCACTTCTCATGTCCACTAATAAATAATTGATTTTGGCATCAGAAATATTGACTTAACTTCATACCTCCTATTCGCAGGTGTTTCTTCATGCAAAATTTCATACATCTTATATGATTAGTCAACATAATCCACAGTCACCACCCCTACCTTGTTCAGGTTTCATAATCCTTATACTTTTATCACTCATAGGATTGTTCAATAATACCCGTTCTTGCCTTGTAATATTATCAGTACTCCAAATCCACTTCCCACATAAATTTCTAATCTGATTACTACACACCTTTTTGAAGGTATTGACCATGTAGACACTTTTCTTTTTAAGGGACACGCAGTAAGAAGGCAAACAACTTTCATTTTTATTTTCCGTTACTCCCAATAGTTTGGGACTGGAATATTTTGCTGCTGTATTGAGTGAGGCAAAAAAAAAACATGATAACAAAGAGATTTTTGTATTGTATGAATTTATTGAGATGGTATTGAAAAAAAAATATTCTCTTTGAAGAAGAATATTTTCATCAGATGACAGGGGTGGCAGTGGTGGTGAAATGTGCCCCCATATTTGGAAATATGGTTTTAATTGTATGGGGAAAAAGTTTTAGGTTAAGTTGCCACTGTTTAAATATGTATACTCATATTTGAGATTTTTAGACGATATTCTTATTCTGTGGAAAAGTAATGATTTAAATTGGAAGGATTTAATGGATTATTTTAACAAATACAACAGAATTTTTGAAATTCACCTACACATTTGGCTATGATAAAATAAATTATTTGAATGTAACTTTATTGAAAAATTAGTAATATAAAAGTTTAGTTCCACGATTTTTCATAAGGAAACCTTCTCTTAATTCTTATGTACAGTTTAGTAGCTGGCACCTTTTTTCCAAAAAAAAAAAAAAAAAAAAAAGAATATGGGTAAAGATCAAATGGTGTATTTATCAAGACTGATTAGTGATGACCATACATTTGGTTTTAGAGACAAAATTATTAGTTGATATGTTTTTAGAAAGAGATTATTCCCTTTCTTTACTTGAAGAAATGGAAATGGTTGTCAGGGAAGGAAGAAAGACTAGACATGTATTTATTTGGGGGTGGAATGAGTGCTCAAAGATTAATTAATGAAAGAGGTTTTCCAAAATCCAGGTCTATGTTGGTCCCTAACAATAAGGATGCCGGAAATATAGTTAATATTTTGAAAACAAACTGGAAATTGATTTCCAAGAATTAAAAATGAAGCCTCATTTTATATTTAGTAGAAGTAAAAACCTAAAAACAATACATAGAAAAGGGAAAATGTGCTGATGTAAGGGATCAGTATAGGTCAACAATGTCCAAATGTGGATGTTGTAAATTTTATAGATACATTAATGAGGGTTCCTATGTGAGTGTTGAAAATTTTGACAAGAACACTGCATGCCCTGATTTTTGTAATTGTAATACAGGAGGTGTCATATATTTGGCAACATGTTTTTCATGTTCAGACTTTTATGTGAGTAAAACAAAAAGACGGCCAAGAGAAAGAATATATCAACATGTGTATGTTATTAAGAAAAAGAAAGCCACACATGCTTTGTATAGCCACTCAATGGTGTGTATGGATTTAATAAATATTGATTCTTTGTTATTGATAAAGTGACTCAGGATCTAAGGGAGGGGATCTTGAGAATATAACTGAATATAAAGAGTTAAGTTGGCAAATTGGATTAGATACCAACAACAAGCCTAGTTTGAATGACACACTATCTGTAATGAGTGTGTTGAAACAGAAGTCACTTAATATATAAAGTTTTTTTAATGATAGAATTTTAGGTAGAAAGACTTCTTCAAAGAGAAATTTGTTTGTTTTAGCTGTTGTCTTTTTTCTGCTTCCTTTGAAAAAATTTACAATATTGTTGAAAAATAATTAATGTTAATGAATAAATTAATGTGATTGGAAGATGGGTTTATACATTAGGGATGCTTGTGTTAAAAATGTACTCTGAAGAAGTCCTGGATTATGTAAGGGATAAAAGTGCTTAATATTGTATGCTTTTTGTGGTGTTTGATTTATTAAAATTGGTTGTTGCTGGATTTTTTTGGTCCATTGTCATTTGTTTTTTGGTTTATTCATAATTTTAACTTTTTATTTTGTGGTTATTGGTCATCCTGCAATGTCCAGAATGAAAGGCTTAGCCAGACCATATGTGTGGATTAGAGTGTAGAACTGAAAATTTGTGCGATGATTGTCTAGCAGATAGTAAATCACCACTGAATGCATGTGGACTATGCTGGTTCATTCCTTTGAAAATTATTTCTAGTTTTGATAGAGGTTCATTTAAAGTGGGTAGATGCGTATGCCATGCAACCACTGAAAAAACATGATACTTCAAAAATGATACAATCTGATAACAGATTATGTTTCACAAGTGAGGAATTTGTAGAGTTCATTAAAAATATGAGAATTCTTCACAAAATACTGGATGTTTTCATGCCTCATCAAATGACCTGGCAAATAAAGCAGTGCGGACTATCTTTTTAATCTATGCTAACTAGGTAAGCCCAGGGACAACCCAGGAATACTGGCTAGAGAAGCAACCTGTTAAGAATTACACAGTAGGGAAATGGAGACTGAGAAAAACAGGCTCTGGGTTACAGGAAGCAGCATGTTAATAGCTCATAGCCTTAATCATCTTTGTTAACTGTCAGAGTTTGAAGGAAGGGATGAAGAAAATGAAAGGTAATGCTGTGGAAAAAGAACTGTCTTAGTTCTTGTTAATCTACAGAAGTATTCCTAAAATAATGCCATCTATGTCTCCAGCAGAAATAATAATGTCCCTAAGAATGATGACTTTCTTCTTACAAATTTGAAACCAAAAATCTATTAAAAAAGCAGTGGGTCCAGACAGAGACTTTTGGTAAGCATTCAAATTGAGAAGCTTTACACTTGGGATGAAGTCTTTGCAAGGAATTACAGTTAGTGGTGATAAATGGATTTCCAGAGTCAGTGAGATTTCCTCAGGATTTATGTCTTATATTGCTCCACTTGGTCATGGTTTGTTTTACTAGGTGTGTTGATTCAAATCATAACTGGATTCATAGACAGTGAAGCAGTTTGTGAACCTGAAAAGGAGACAAGACTTACTGAATAGTGCAGAAGGTCCCATGTTTGCTAGCCGAGTTACTTGATATACCAGTGGAAGCTACAGTTGAAAAACTGTACCTGTACCCATGGTGAATGAAAACCATGAAGAACATTTATATGTTTCATCTTGTAAAAGAATACTAACATTCTTCAGAATCATTAGATATATATCTTGCCATCCTACCTAAACAATCATGCACGTAAAATGTGTAAACCTAACAGTGGTAGATAATGGTGAAATACTTTTGGCCTGGAAAAGAGCATAGATACTCCCTGGTTTCATTAAAAGTATAATAGTCTAACCAGAGTTAGAAAATGATACTAATGTCACTGAGATGTTGACATGGTAAAAAAGAAGTTATGTACTTACCATAACATTCCATGTGTGTTGTCCATCTTGACCTTTATTCTCAATGATGGATGAGCTCTGATCCATCGGATCTGTCTTGGCCATGTCAAAAGTTTGAGGCCTTCAGCAAAGCTCGTGGGCATTCTCACTTACCTATAATGCAACTCCCTAACTTCCTCAGATCTTGTTTGCCTCTGATAACTCATATAAACTGGTTGCTTTAATAGATTAACAGACAAAAAGGTTATTTCTGAGGCTATAGGTCTTGTGATATCCAATTAGCTTACTCGGTCTCCCAGGAGTATAGGTAGGGGGTATGGAGGGTGAGTTGTGAGAATAAAGGTCGAGATGGACAACACACATGGAACGTTATGGTAAGTACATAACTTCTTTGTGATGTTGTTAATCTCACCTTTATTCTCACTGATGGGACTGCATCCCAAGGTACCTGATTCTTGGGAGGCTCATGGGAGAATATTCCTCAGAACCATAGAACCAAAAGAAGCTCTACACCTAGAGGCCAAATCCACTTTGTAATGAGTAATAAAGGTATGAGGTTTTGCCCATGTCACTGCAGCACAGATAGTATCCAAAAGTAACCTAGTTTGAAAGGCTGCAGATGTGGCTACCGACCTAGAGGAATGCACTTTAACAGGGTTAGAAAGGGCTTTGTTCTTAGAATTGTAAATGAAGGCTATACATTGTGAAAGCCATTTGGATAAGTTAACTTTGGACACTGGTTGACTTTTTTTAATATCCGAATAAGAAATAAAGAGCTGATCTGACTTTCTGATTTCTGAAGTTCTATGCAAGTAGAATCATAATTGTCTATGAATGTCCAGCAGATGCAAAGAATAGTCCCCTTTATTTTGGAAGTTTGGAAAGAAAACTGGCAGCTAAATAGATTGATTGAGGTTACTTTCTGACACAACCTTAGGTAGAAATGAGGGGTTAGTGAGTAAAGACTCTGTCCTATGAAATACTAGGTATGGAGGTTTTTCAGACAAAGCTTGCAATTCTGATACTCTTCTAGCCAAAGTAATAGCCACTAAGAGGAGTGTTGATCTGGAGAGGTACTTCAAGTCACAGGTAGCAGATGGTTCAAATGGAGGACAGATAATGTTTGACAAAACAAAATTTAGATCCCAGGGCAGTAATGGGTTTTTGTATGGAGGTCTTATCATTGTAGTTCCTTTTAAGAGTGCCTTACAAAGTCTGTGTGACATGATACCAGAACCATTTTCTCCTGTATGGAAAGTTGAAATTGCTAGCAACTGGACTCTAATAGTGGCTGCAGCAGCACCTTCATTGAAAAGTTTTGCCAAAAATTCTAGAATAGAATGTATGGGCACAGTAAAGAGATCTGTCTGATTAATGTTGGCCCATACAACAAATCTTTTCCATTTACCTCTGTACAAGATGTTTTATGGGAAGATAACAAAATATGTTTAACTGGAGAGGAAAGAAGCAGAAACCTGGTGATCAGGGAAACTGCAGCAGCCAATCTGTTAGTTTGTGATTGTTCAGGTTGGGATGACCCATTCATGACAGGTGAGTGAAAAGGTCCAGAGCAAGGTCCAGAATCCATGGTTCATCCCATAGATGAGGCTGATGAAAGGGGAACCAGATTTGTTGAGGCCAACAGGGGGCAATTAGGATTATTGTCCTCTCCAACAAACTTGCTTTCTGCAAAGATTTGGGAATTAGAGGGACTGCAGGGAAGGCATAAAGAAGTCCTGGAGGCCAATCATGAACAAGTGCATCCCTTGGTGACTCCCCCGCAGGAGGGATCAAGGCAAAGTAGTTGCTGCATTTGGCATTGGTGGGCAATGCAAAGAGATTGCAACAAGGCTGGCTCCATTTTTGAAAGATCTCTTCCACAATGTTCTGACTGAGGGACCACTCGTGCGGCCATAAAATGGCTCTGCTCAACTTGTCTGCAATTACATTGGATTTCCCTGGGATGTGCATTGCTATCAGAAAGCGTTTGGAAGCTGTTGCCCATTGCCAGACCCTCAGTGATTCTCAACACAGGGAGTAAGATCTGGTCACCCCTTGTTTCTTTATGTACAAGACCACAGACATGTTGTCTGATTGAATTACTATCATTCCCAGAGGGAGGGAGTCTTGAAATGCTTGCAACACCAAAAGCACCACCTTCATTTCCAGGATCCTTATGTGCAGATGAGCCTTGTGCTGTTGCCAGATGCCTTAAACTGTCTTCCTAAGAATATGCCCCTCCACCCTATCTGGGAAGCATCCATGGTCATGGTGGCTTGGAGTTGAGGAGGAATAAAGTGACGCCCTTGAGGTACTAGCTGAGAGTAAATCCACCATTGGAGATCCTTTTTGCATGAATCAGTTATTCTGATCTTGTGCATTATAGGAAATTCTAGAATTGACCATTTTATTGCAAGTAACCATTGAAGTATTCTCATATGGAGATGAGCTAGTGGAATGAGAACAACTGAAGCATCCATTTTTCCCACTACTTGGAGAACTAGCATGGTAGAAGCTCATTTCTTTCTGATCAAGTCTTACATAATGGTGAAGATCATACACTCTGTCTTGTGGAAGTTTTACTATCATTGTAGTTGTGTTTATCTCTTCTCCTATAAAGACCAAGATCTGACATGGCTCTAGAGCAGATTTTTCATAATTTATGGTAATACCGAGGGAGGAACAGAGTTGTAGAGTATAGTCTCTGGCTTGTAGAAGAAGATGCCTTGTCAGGGAGGTTGTGAGCCAGTCATTCAGATATGGAAACACCCAGAATATGTGGTGTCTCAGGTGAGCTGCCACTACTGCCATGCATTTGGGGAACACACTGGGGGTTGCAGTGAGACCAAAGGGCAGAGCTCAAAACTGGAAGTGACTGGCTCCTAGACAGAAGTGCAAGTACCTTCTGGATTGCCTTTCCATCTGTATGTGGTAGTACACATCCTGAAGGTCTATCAAGCACATCCAGTTGTCTTTTTTCAGAAATGGAAGTATCGACTGCAGTGTCATCATCCAGAACTTGGTCTTTTTTACATATTTGTTTAGATTGCTGATATCTAAGATGGGTCTTCAGTTCTCTGTTTTCTTTGGAACTAAAAAGAATTTTGAGTAAATTCCGGATCCTCTCTGGTCTGTGGTGACCTCTTGGATGACTCTTTTTCTTAGCAACTTTTGAATTTCTAATGTTGCCTGTTCCTTCTGACTGGGTGTAATTGAAGTGTCTTGTTTACGGGGTTGGGGAAGGTGAAGGGAATGATATATTCCCTGGATATTATGTCCTGCACCCATTTGTCTTTTGTTATCTTTTGCCAGGTTTCACAATCTAGAGACAATCGCCCCCTGCCCAACTGCCTGCAGAGGTCAGCAGTCAGGCACTCCTTCAGGAGCGCTGGAAGGGTCTACCAAAGAAGGATTCTATGGAACCCTGGTACTGTGAGCCTCCCCTGCCATGAGAATGGCATCTTCCATTATTGTCCCCCCTCCCTCTGCCTGTAAGGGAACTTTCACCCTGTGTGTCCTGGAAAGACCTTTGTGACTCTCTGCACCGCATTTTCCCACTACCTCTCTGACCTTTGAGAAAGGGTCTAGTAGGGGTGAAAAAACACACTCCAATGGCAGACAAGGTCTTGCCCTTCTGTTCACACCTGGTAAGCATTTCTTTAACTTCAGGCCCAAAAAGAGAAGAGCCATCAAAAGGGGTGTTAATGAAGGAAGACTTGAAGCACTCCATGAAATCTCAAAGACACATCCAAGCCTGCCTCCTGAGAGAGATGTCTGAACCCACTGCCCTACTCATTCCATCTGTTTCATAAAATATGAGCCTCATGGAAGAGTTTACAACTGAATCGAGAGTGGCGAGCTGGGCGTTGACTTTATCTGACACCGCATCAGCTATAGCTCCTTGGACGGAGTCTGAAAGTTCCTTCAACAGGTCCCTCTGTAATCTGATGGAATGGGTAAGGTAGTTCAGAGACCATAAGGTGAAGGTCACTGATGAAAATACGCACTTTCAATACCTATCCAAAGTCCTGGAATCCCTATTCGGAGGATGGATAGAGGAACTGGTCTCAGATAGTTCTTTTTTAGTGGCCACCCCCATGACCATGGCATCAACTGCTATACCTTTTGTTAAAAATGGTTTATCCTTTAAGGCAGTAATATATTTATTGGGCCTCCTAGGTGTAGAGTCTATGGAATCTGGGGTCTCCCAAGCCTTCCTAGTGATTAATTCAATAAGCTCATTGGAAGGAGGGGGTCACCCAAGTGGTTGAAGGGTGAGACTTGAAAGCCTTCAGGTATACTGACTCCTCAGGTGAACGGGATGTGGACTGCCAGTCACCTCTCTGCTTTAAAATTTCCAGGATGTCTCCAAAGGAGACATCTTCAGGAGGTGACCTTGAGGACCCCTCTGCATCATCAAGTTCAGTATCTGATGTGATAGACTTATCTGGGAAGTCAAGATGCTTTCTCTTGCAGGTTCTCTTTTGAGGGACCTTCTCAGTGGGATAGTCTGGGGAGGTTTCACAAGAGTGGAAAGTCCCGTGTTGGACATCCTGAGACCTAGGGTCACTGCGGTCCTGTGGAGAGGGTATGTGAGAAGACAAAAACAACTGTGCAGAACTGGGAGGAAGATCAGGAAGGGATTGTGTCTTAGACTGGGATGAAGTCAAAACCCTCCTCATGACTTCAAAGGCAGTCTGTCCTTGCTCCAAGGAACACCCAAACTGACAAAAGGGTTGTCTGGGCTGAAGGAATCAGTGGGAGAGAAGACAGAAGCTCTAAAGCAGAGGTAGGAGCTGAACTCACTTGTGCCAAAATTCCCAGAGGCAGGGTCAGATTCTGAGAGATCTGAACTAGCTCCTAGAGGTCTCCTGCTCCAACTTGGCGGAAATGCTCAGGGCAGATATTGGAGCCAAGGAAACTATGGAATGTGGATCTGATACAGAAACAAGCTGGATGTTGGAATCTTCTGGCTCCAAAACCAAGGGACAGATCAGAAGAGGTGCAGACACCGAAGTGGAGGACAGTGTCTGATCTGATTCCCTTCAGTTTGGATCCAACAACAGTTTGCCTAAGGCCAGTGTCTTTAGCAGCCTCTGCACTACCCTATCCACATCTTCATTGGACAAACTCCTGGTGGACTAAGTGGACAGAGTAGGGGATCTTGACTTCATCAAAAATGGTGATGGGAGCCGAGAGGGGATTGGTTCCAAAGAAGGTGAATGGCCACAATATCTGAATTCTGTCGGTGCCAAAGATGTCGGACCTGATGGTTTCAATTGCTCTGATGAAGTCTTGGATCCAACATTGACTGTCTGCTTAAAGGGTTCTGTTGGAGGTGATAGTCTTGGAACTTTCTGCTTCAGCTCTGAGAAGGATTTCGGCACCGAAGAAGTTCATTTTTGAGATTTGTTTGACTTGTCAGATTTGGTGGCGAACTTTGGAGATATAGTTTCAGAGAAGGGAGTTTTCAGCAGACCCTTCAAAATAAGATTATTCTTGTGCTCCAGGAGAGGCCTTTGGTTGAAACCATGGCATATGGAGCATGATTCTTGGAGGTGAAAAGGCCCCAAGCAATACACACACAAAGTGTGTGAATTACTAAGGAGCATCTTCTTTCCAAACTACTTGCACTTTTTGAAACCAAGAGGTTTCCCTTCCTGTTTTGTGATATTTTTAACAGCTATAAAAAGAAAAGGGAATTTAAACAAGAAAAACACACTCACACAATAATACAAGCACACCAGAAGGTCCTCTAATTTAAACAGACACAAGGAAAACTTTGATAGATCAGAATAAAGATTTTTTTTCTGGAATATCATCCTCTAATAATAAAAGAGGAATGGGAGGAATAAATGTCCTCTAACTTAAATGGACGTTAGACAGAAATGGAAGCTAACAGGAGAAGGCAAAAGAGGCTAACACTCACTCCAAATACAAAAAAGCAGGATAAGGGTAGATGTGTATATATAAATATATATATATATATATATATATATATATATATATATATATATATATATATACATATATGTAAAGATAGTAAAAAATATATTAAAGAATAATAAGTACAGTAAACTATAACAAATAGTAAAAGTAATAGTAGTGAAAATGAAAACGCTTAGCCCAGAGCTTGCTTCAGAACCTCCTTCACAGAGTAGCAAACAAGATCTGAGAAAGTTAGGGAGTTGCATTATGGGTAAGGAAGAATGTCCACAAGCTTTGCTGAAGGCCTTGAGCTTTTGAAATGGCCGAGACAGATCCCATCAGTGGGAATAAGGGAGAGACTGACAATATCACATCTATTGCTTTTCTGCCTTGCCCACTGAGAAATGTACAAACTGTAACATTTCAAAATTGTATGCTGTTGGACTATATAGTTGCTTGTACTACAAATTACAGGTATATGGGGAGTTAGCATAAGAAAAAGGATGTAGCATTTTGGTATTCAGTGGTTAATCACACTTGGCGCAGTACGTTTCAGCTAATTCTGAGCCCTCTGTCATGACACTGCTGTCTTTCACATCTGGAGGATTTTCAGGTATTAATGCATGCTCACTGTTTTTATTGTTGCTTGCTCTAGAAGTTTGGATTACTTATTAAAGAAGCTAAATCATTCAATGTCATTTGGACATTTTTGTGCATATGTATCCCATAACTAACTGTCGTCCTATTCGAGATTAATTTCTCCGACTTGCACCCACTGAGTATTTGCATAGGATCCAGCTTCCTGTGACCCTGAAATGGATAAGTATGTAATTAGACATGCAACAAATGAATGAATGAATATTCACAATATAATATGCTTTGCACCATGTTCAAAATTATGGGGAAAGTATCATTAACAATGTAATTATTTGTACTGATCACCTCTCGCTGATCTATTCCATTAATTTTACTTGTTAACCAGATAACTAAATGAATTTATGAACTATAATAATATTAACCTGGAGCAAAGGCTGAAAACATAGTATAGAGAGCCATTTATGGATTCACGGATATATGAAGAGAAAAAAACATTCACAAAATGACCTGTACCATTGCTGCAGTAGTTAAAAGAGGAACACTAAGGACTGTAGGACAAGGAGGCAAATGTCTGGAGTTCTGTACATCTGAAAGCAACAAACAAAATACTTTGCCATTATCCTCAAAACAGTTACAATGGGATCCAATAATGAGACTAACAAGAGGCAGAGCCATGAAAAGACCAGTGTCAAAAGTTTCTGTTGTGAAGAGGAACTAAACCCCTAATGGCGGGTAAAGCAGTGAAGAAGGATTTTTCAACAGTAGTTGAGAATTAGGTGGCTAGTAGATTATTATGGCCTCATCTTCATTACTGTGCAAAGAGGAAAATGTAAATACAGCATTTTTTATGAGAGTATTAGACAGTAGCCTTTATAAAGTAATTTGTGAATGAATGTAGATAAAAAGAAGGTAGTTTTTCTTAGGAATGAGGAGACAGCCTTAAGTATAAAGGTTCAGTGATGCTTAGTCCTAGGGGTAGGGAGATGAGATGATATGATAGAGTTACTGGTCAGGTTTCAGCAGTTAGTAACATAGTTGGCCTGTATGCAGTTTTGACTTGGCCAAGGGACTCGGGGAAAACTAAATTTGTGTGAAAGTTAATGGAGACTGCAAGAGTCAAAGGTATCTGAAGTTGCAGACATAGGATCACAGTACGGTTAAATGGATCAGAAAGAAAACTGGGGATAGTCTGAGTAAACAACTGGTGGTCACAGATCTCATGTTTTGGGTTCTACTGGTATTAAAAACTAATTCCTTGTTTGTTCACCATTGTCAGTGTACAGTGTTGTTTGGATGCCTACAGATGACTTAAGTCTCTGAGAAACACTAGATAATATGCATGGAAAGGAAGTGACCTGATCATTAACAGAAAAGGGAAAAAAAAAAAAGATCAATCCCTGGGTTATTTTCTTCCTCAGGATAAAGGATATAAGGTGTTATCATTGACAAAGAAAACATCTCCACAGCAGTATTACTTAGAATAGATCAGACTAGGTCTCTGTAACAGGATTAAGACTGTTAGACAATGGCCAGCTGATGAAGGGATGGGAGTGGTATAAATGTTGCAAATTTATTAGTGCCAGAGGCAAGATAGATGGCTGCATTCATTACTTTACATTCAAAACAACGATCTGCATATCAAGATAAAGTACAGGAGATAATACTTTTAAATTCAAATACTATAGGCAAGATGCAGTAATATTAGCTTCCTGCATAAAACAGCACAGCATACAGTAATAAAACTGAAGCTGAAGCATTTTATGAATAATATAGAAATAAAAACCTATACAACACCAAACCTTTTTTTTGTAGATACACCCTTTTTCACCTCTTCACAGGTCGGATGTTAACTTTCTCAGATGTGAAAAGAATTGTAGTTCCTTACTTATGTCATTTAGTGTATGGCTTGTACATGGAGTGGAAAATGCAAAAATGTACATTGTTAAATAGCAATGTGCTTGCGCTGACTGCCTTACAGAAACACAAGAGCAGACTTCTTAACTGTCCTATTTTGGAGGAACATTAATACTTTTAGACTTGATTTAGGATGTCCCTCTTTTTGGAGCTATGTCCCAATTTTCAGGTTTGATTTACCCCTTCACAAAATTTTCTGAATCCCCCATCACATGATTTTAAACCCACACATAAGGCTGCTGTTTAATCTTAGCCTTACTACAGGATACGTACCCAAAGAATGGCGTACGGCAACTGTGGTCCCACTCCACAAAGGCGGTGCTTCTACGGACCCTGGAAATTACCGCCCCATAAGCTTGACGAGCCTTGTCTGCAAAGCTATGGAGAGGATCATAATAGAACTCATAAATAAAGACATTGGGGACCTACAGACACTGGATCCTACCCAATTTGGCTTTGTCAAGGGCAGATCCTGCCTCTTGAACTTGGTCGACTTTTTCGAAACAGTCACTAAAGCCATTGATGAGGGTAAGGCAGTTCACACAGCCTACCTTGACCTAGCAAAAGCGTTCGACACAATACCCCACTCGGGCATCATAGAAAAGCTCACCAGCTTAGATGTAAACCCATATGTCACAAGATGGGTTGCAAACTGGCTCAAGGACAGAACACACAGGGTTAGAGTTGCTGGTGCCATGTCAGACTCTAAGCCGGTCACGAGCGGTGTCCCACAGGGCTCAGTCCTGGGCCCCCTCTTGTTCGGCATTTATTTTTCTGAAGTGCAGGCAAACATAGGGGGATTGTGGCTGACAAAATTTGCAGATGACTGCAAACTGGGCACCATAATTGACACTCCATCAGACACAGACATCCTCCAGAGAGGTCTCATAGAAATGGATAACTGGTGCCAGAGCCATGGCCTTAAGTCCGAGAAAGTAAATACAGGGGTCCAGGAAAGTAAAACAGGGGTCCAGGAAAGTAAATAATGTGGGAAGAAATAGCCAGGGAATTGTTATGGCTAGGCTTGTATAGGCCCTAGGGCTGATAGCCTAGTACCAACCTATGAACCAACCTATGAACCTATGAACCAAAAAATGTATAGTCATACCCTTTGGGAAAAACAAGGTAACCCCTAATTACCACATAGGTGGTAATCCATTAAACACGGAAGAAGTTATCAGGGACCTGGGGACCCAAGTTGACAGTAACCTCTCTTTTGACACTCACATTGCCAAAGTGGTTAGGAAGACCTTCTACATTGCCCACCTGATCATGAAGGGATTCACATCCAGATCAGGAGAGGTCATTGTACCCCTGTACTCTTCACTTATCAGACCAATGATTGAGTACAACGCCCCATTCGGAATGTACCTTACCCGACACCTGCAGCAGTTGGAAAGACCCCAAAAGTTCCTCACCAAAAGGATAAAGGCTCAAACATATGTCATAATGATGCCCGACTGAAGAAACACCAGCTCTATTCAGTCGCATACCGCCTGCTCAGAGGTGATCTGTGCCTGACATACAAGGCCATGTCCAACCCAGAATTAATGGACATGCTCCACCTCAAAAATCCAAATCCACCAGAGCCACGAGAGCAAGAGACTTAAACCTCAACACGGATATAAATAGGACATGCTGGAGGGACAGATTCATCACCCAGAGACTCCCTACACTATGGAACAGAATCCCAGTCCATGTGAGGCAGAGCCCCTCACTGACTCTGTTCAAGAGAAATCTTGACGAGTGGATGGGAGATCATAGGTTTACCCCGGGAATCATCTCTGTGTCACTGCTGGACAGAGGCACAGCAAACTAATGGGTATAGTATTCTCATCCTAAGGGGTGGTGAAAGCCACACACACTCTGGCTAGGCTTATAAATGCCCTAGGGCAGATAGCCTAGTATGAACCTATGAACCTATGAACCTATGAAGATGTCTACTGCACAGAAAACTACACTACATGACCAACGTACTAGTGGCAACAATAATTTGAAGAAAGGGGCCACACGTCTTACAGCTCCCCTTTTCTGAATCAGAATAAATGACCTTGACTGGTACAATTTTGTGATACAGTTCATTAAAGTTTACAGATTTTACATGATCTCATGGATGATGTGCTTATATTTTCCTTCATTTTGTCACTTTCTGTTTTTTAAACGTGTTTCTGAGTAGTTTCCCAAATTCCTACTGGAACTGGGAAGCGCTATGTGCTAGATGGTATTCATATGTTATTCTGATTATATGTCCAGATTTTTAGCTTGATGTTTCTATTTTTAAGGGCCTTTGTTAGTATTTTCTGTATGTTGGGAGGTATGCACAAGAGTCTTGCATTTAAAAAAAAACAAAGTATTTGAAGGGAAAAAAAAGTAAACAGTCACACAAATGTCAATCAGGTTGTGATATATGAATGAATCTTATTAAAACTGCATCACAGTCCCTCTGAAGCTCTGATTTCAGTCCAATAACCAGTTAAAGACGAGCAAAGTAATTTCAAATGAATAATACAAGGGAACAAATAACCAAAAAATAAAAACATTGAAAGGAAGCAGGAGATGCAACAGCTTCTACTAGATAAGATAACAGCTAAGGTGAGTGGAGATCCTGCTTCTTCTCTGAAGTAAATAGGTAGAACTACCTTGAGAGGTTATTTGGTCCTGCAGTGATCATAGAAGCCGAAGTGCAGTCTGTACTGAACAATGAGATGTGTTCTGCTTAATAACAGGCTAAAGCAACATGCAATCTACTCGCCTTAACTATACATCTCACAGAGTTGGTAACCCAGACTTGATCAGTGGTCCAGGCATGGGAGGGGTCAGCTACATTATGGAAATAAGCAGCATGTATTTCTGCTTATTCTCTCCAGACAGGAGGAGATTTTCATTGAAGGTCAGTCTGTTGCAATGCCCCTTGCCCTAACTGTACTGCCTAGTGGAGGGATTTACCTAGTGCTCTCTTGAGTAGATGTACAAGGAGCATGTGTTTGTGTATGCAGAATGTCATCATTGCACATCAGCATTTCTTCTGCCAAACAGGGCATATGTCATTAAAATGATTTCTTCTACTAGGTGTCACAGATGATGACTCTTTGCATCATTCCTCCCTCATGCTGGATAGGTGCCCTGCAGTAACCAATTCCTGCTGCAGTAAAAGGTGCCGACATTTGCCAGCCAGATCACAGGACTTGGCAGAGAAGGATTAGAATGTGTTGTTTATTTATTTATTTAGTAACTTACTTAGTTACTTATTTATTCTTATTTTTATTATTATATTTTTTATTCTGAGCATGTACATAGACTAGAACACAAGAATCATTCAGGAAAACAGTTATGTACATCTCAGAAAATTCCAGCAAAATTAGCAAATGAATATTACATAAGAGCCTATATTAGTTAATAGTAGTTTACAAAATTCAGTTTAAAATAGCTCGGAGGAATGTAGCAATAAGCATAATAGTTCTAAAATTCTAAAGTTATGATTAGAGCAAAATTGCGTAGAACAGTAAAACTGTATTACATAATCAGCACACATGAGTTGGCAGTGAGCAGGTAACCAGTGTGAGGTAACGGTAATTATAATGGATAAAGGATGAAGCTCATGAGAAGAAAGTTAAAAGCAGGAGTTAAACAGCAGGTAACACAGACAGAAGGGCACAAAAATACTTTCTAAGAAGGAAGATAAAGATAAGAATAAAGAGGTGGGCAGCCAGTAACTGGAGGACAATGTAAAGCAGACCGTGTTATGGATCATGCCATACATTGTAAACTCAAAACCTTGCACATATCCTGAAGGCAGTGTTTGGGTTCAGTAACAGCTTAACCAACATCAAAGTCTGCCCAAGGTTCTTCAGTAACAATTTATCAGATAATTTGGGTGTGTCTACTTTGCTTTTGCTTCCTGTATCTTCTCCATTACTTTCTGTTCTGTATTCCATACTCAACCCCCCCCCCCCCCACCTTGGCAGTTCTAGAATGTCTCACTGTTTCAATCTCCTATCACCTCATCCTCTGTAACTCCACTTCTTACAAACTTGTTTCATCCTTCCTGCCACTAAGCTCACATCTCCGTGTGAGTGGTTTTGCAGACGTCACCTGGTGCATGTTTGTATCTAATAAGAAACACAGAGGCCCCAGTGAAGCTTTAACAATAACAGCAGGTTCATCCATCAAGACTAAATTGGTTTTATCTCTTAATAGCTTGGCATGCTAGAAATGGAGCATGGCCATTCATTAAACTAGTTTCTCATCAGACATGTCAAGCCTCTTATACCATCTGCCAAACTAGCTATTGCAGGAGGGAGCTCTGCTTCACTCTTTGTGCTACATGTAATATGTGTATATAATAAGTATCTCTGTAAGTACTGCAATAACCTAATCAAAAGTACATGTGGTGTATCACATGGGCTTCCATCTTCAGATGCATCTATGAATTTTTTAGTATGGCTTTATTGTAGCAATAGTGGTAGGTAACTGTACAGAACAGAACCCAAAAATCCTGCATACTGTTCCGAAATGACTTGCAGCAGATTAGAGCCAGTCCCATTGTTCTGCATTGATCAAATTGACTTGCAGTACATGTGAGAAAATGAAAGGACTGGAAATGCTGACCGTGCTACATATTTATAAAGGATACAATAAGGGAAATACAGACATTTCAACTACTATGCTGACCATTACAGATTCTGGTGAAAGATGGAAGCAGAAATTATGATTTGTTATGACATTTGATAAAAGTATGCCAAAATGAGCAAAACTAACAGAAAAAGATGATAATGTATATAGATTTGTTTTTTATTTGTTTGTTTGTTTGTTTTTGTTTACAGAGGTAGTGCATTGATCAATACTGACCAATTTTATGTTCAAGTCCAGGAAAAATACAAAACATTTCACAAACAAACACACAAAAATGCAGAAATGTAAGAAGTAAACAGAGTAGTTCAGATTAGTTACATAGAAAAACTATGTACAGTATATACATTGTACTGAACGAGCAGATTGCAATGTACAATATATACATTATTTTCTAAGGTGGGTCATCCAACAGTACATTTTAGGGAAGAGAAGAGAAGCTAGGGATAGTGTGTTAGGTAATAAGTCCTGTGTTGAAACAGGAAGGAGCATTTGGCTTGGATGAAAAAGTGCTTTTTGAGCTGAATTCTGAATATGGAAAAAGGGATTTCCTTTAGGTCAATGAGAAGACCTTGCCAAAGAGTAGGAGATTTTATATGCAGTTCTGTGGAGTTTGGTTATAGGGTTAATGGGAGTTGGTGTGGCTTATGAGTAGTGTCCCAGGTTGTATGTGGAGTGTTCTTCAAGAAATCTAGCTGCAAGGGGAGGAAATATGTGGAGTTGGAGTAGCTTGTAGAGTTGGGATCCAGACAATAGGCTAGATCTTTGTTGTATTGGTAGCCATTTGGCTTTTTCTAGGGTGATACAGTGATGGACACAGAGAGGAGTTTGTAATGAATTATTTGATGTTGTTAGAGATAGTCTGGAATGTGATGGTATGTTTCTTGGAGGCAGAAGCAAAAATGTGAAGTCTATATTCAAGTTGAGAAAGGAGAACTACTTTGTCAGTGGATGCTTACTTGCTAAAAGGAGGTATAGAAACTTCTCAGATGACAAGTCCATTAACCATTTCATTTACTTTAGCAAAATATTGGATATATAAGCAATTAAGCTATGTCACAATGTTACATTAAAAAAAAACACTCTAGCACATACAAAAAAGAGTCACTCTAACACTTTAGCATAACTCATTTAATCTCTGCTTTTATCTGACCATAGGCTTCATCAGAAAAAAATGTTTCTGATGAAGTCTATGGTCAGATGAAAGCGGTAATTAAATGAACTATGGTAAACTGTTACAGCGACTATTTTTTGTACGGGCCAGAGTGTTTTTTTGTTTTTTGTTCAATAGTTGTCACTGCTATTAGGGAATTGTATCCAGTTTTTGTTATTATATATTACATTTTAAGCAGAGGAATTTTTTTATTGTGGCCATGATTTTACTGCTTAATCCAGCAATACCCTCAGTTCTTCAGGAAAATGTGTCAGAAAGTTGGAAGCAATGACTGCAGAGGTTTGATCTCTTTTGTATTGCATCTGGCTTTGTAAAAAAAGCAAAGCACAAGTAGCATATTTCTTCACCTTGCTAGAGAAGATACAATAAAGATACTTAATACATTTTTATCAGGTTCTTGACAATCTGTTGAATGGCAACTTGTCGGACCTGGAAAATCACCAGCATAGCTGATCAAAAATAAGCTGATCATAACTGCAGGTAGTTGTTTTAGGCAAGATTGCAGTACAGTGGGTATTGGGGAATTTGCCCTTTTCCCACTGTAGTGTAATCTCAGAGTTGGTATATATAATTAGCAGGGGTCCTGGGGGGAGGTGCAACAAGATTTGTTTTTTTCTTTGTTTTTTTTTTTGTTTTTTTTTTTTTGATTGGCTGGTGATCAACAAGTTGTACTCAACCAGCTGTCATTTGATATCTTTGAGTTTCAATGAGCTATTATAGATCCATGTAATCTTACTAAAGAGCAGCAATCTGAGTTACAAGTAGAAAAAATCTGCCATATTTCATTGCTGATTTTTACCAAAAATCAAAGGTTGCACGAGTCTACTGATACATACAGTATGTGACTGAGATAAGACACAGGATTAAAGAATGTGAGTTCGGTGAGCAACATGTTTATCATTCAGAAACAGAATTACCTGCAGCATTTAAAATGATAAACTGAAAAGCAGCCTTTTGACTGATACAGCTTGAACACTTGATAAGGCAGGGAATGTATGCATAGCAAATGAATTAGTAAGTATTCAAATAACAAAGCTTGCAGAGGAAATGGATGTCTGTAAAACTGAAATGTGGAAAAGAGAGTTAAAGGAAAGCTAAAAGAGTCTGCTGATATTCATAATAATGTGAAACAGTGCAGAAACTGGATGGCAGTAGGAGGACATAACAGGAAGTAAGATGAGAATAAAAGGGAATCAGGTGAACAGGCACAATGTTGTTCTGATGTGGTTATATGAACAGCAACAAAAGTCCTGCATTCAATAAAAATGCAGAAAGTGTACTTTATTAAATGATGTCTCAGAGATGTGTAAAGCAAAGGAAAAGAAAGCTAATTGACAGAAACAAGTTTTGCAAGTAATTAATGCATATCTAATTTCCAGCAGCTTTGTCTTTAAGCAGTAGAGCATTACCTGCCTGTGAGTCCTGCAGATATGCATGCAGTGAAGCCAGTAATTGCATGAAGGGCAGAAGGAGAAGACTGTTGGCAGAAAAGGAATCACTGGCAAAAGTGCTGATTTAATATTGATACTGATGCGGACTACTGCATTGACAAAAAGTATATGCAAACAGTTTGGTTCCCAAGGCACAGAAAAGGTCTCAAAACTACAGTGTTGACTTACTCAGGCCATAAGCTAATGTCAGTAGTTCAAAAGAGCTATGATGTATTCACAATAATATAACCAACCTACAATCTTTTATTTTCTGTTGTGTCACTTCACCAACCTGTTATTTTAGAAAGACTGGGTTGTGATCTTTTATTTTCTGTTGTGTCACTTCACCAATCCATTTTTTCTGGGAAAAATGACTTGTGAACATTTGAATATGACGAAATGTATGCAGAACATGTTTCTGTTTATTGTTTCATTGACTATTGTGTTAAAAATAGTACTGCATTTATCTGCTTATTTATTTGTTTACTGAAAATTCTGAGCTGTCTCTCTGTTCTCTCCCTGTCTGCAGTTAGTTTTCCCCACCGACCCTCCTTGTTCTTGTTTTGGTATTAATCTTGGTAGCTTTGTAATTGACAGCTCCTCCTGTAAATTTGTGTTTGAACACTCCTCTTGGGCCCATCTCATTTGCTCACTCAACCGAGTACAGTGAGATCATATTTTGATTTCAGACACTCCTACCATTCCCATCTGTTCAGCCCTATCCCAGCTCTATCCTAGTCTAGTCTCATTAGCTCATCCTGCCTAATACAGAGAGAACATTTGAGTAGGCATACCCACTTAGGCCCTGAACTTGTCTGATTGAAGACTGCTGGAACAGGGCTCAGTTCTGAGTTTTTTTTACCAGTTAATTGGGTTGTTGTGTCTTTCGGCTTTTCCGGTTGGGGGTTGCCACAGCGAAACTCCGGTCCGCTAGTGATTGGCAGTAGATTTTTATGCACCGAGTTGCCAGCCCTGACACACAACCTTCAACGAAGGTACGCCCATTCACGCATGTCTCCACACAGAAGACACTCTAGCTGAGAATCGAACAGGACAACGTCTTACTGTGAGGCGACAATGCTACTGCAGCACCACCACCACAGTTTTACCAGTTAATTGGGTACTTTGTTCAAATCAGTTTTTTGTTTTCTATTGTAATATAAAAATAAAAAAAACAATTTGTACTTTATCTGCTTTTACTGTATTTGTTTCTTCCTACTTTATTACCTTATTTTGCTTTTGCCTCTTCTTAAAAGTACTCAATTGTGTTTATTCAGCTGCATTTATTACTGCTTGGTAGTAGCCTGATTAACTTTTAACTGTTATTTTAAGTCTTTTGGTTTAAGCACTTGGGCTTCAGACTAGTTGTTTTATATTAAGAAGGTTTGTGGTCTGCACTGTTGTGGCAGGACAGGTAGCTTACATCCTTCTAAGTTGGAAATTGTTGATTGAAGGTTCAGTGTCTGTTATTCTAAAAGTGTATTAGTTCTGGTTTAAGCACTTGGGCTCCAGGCCAGTTATTTTACATTAAGAAGGTTTGTAGTCTGCACTCTTGTGGGAGGAGAGACTAGATTCTGCCCTTCTGAGCAGGGAATTTCTGGTTAAAGGCTTATTGTGCCTGTTTATTTGATCTGTTTCTTTCTGAAATTTGTGTACCTTGTTTGCTGTAGCATAGACTAGTTTCAGGCCTGCTAAATCTAGCTTTGTTTGTATATCTTAAGCACTAATCCAGGCCATCTTTTTTGGAGAAGGTTCCCCTGCAACCTAGTGACAGGTATGTGCGGTTAGAACTTGTCAGATTGAAGACTGCTGGAACAGGGCTCACTTTTGAGTTTTTTTACTGGTTAATTGGGTAATTTGTTTAAATCAGTTTGCTCATTTTCTATTTTATATATATATATATATATATATATATATATATATATATATATATATATAAATTCATCTGCTTTTACTGTAATTGTGTTTCTTCCTACTTTAATACCTTATTTTGCTTGTGCTTCTTCTTAAATTGTATTATTCTGCTGCAGTTATTACTGCTTGGTAGTAGCCTGATTAAATTGTAACTGTTATTCTAAGCCTTTTGGTTTAAGCACTTGGGCTTCAAACCAGTTGTTTTACATTAAGAAGGTTTGTGGACTGCATTGTTGTGGCAGGACAGGTAGCTTACATCCTTCTAAGTTGGGAATTGCTGATTGAAGGCACAGTGTCTGTTATTCTAAAAGCGCATTAGTTCTGTTTTAAGCACTTGGGCTTCAGGCCAGTTATTTTACATTAAGAAGGTTTGTAGTCTGCACTCTTGTGGGAGGGAAGACTAGATTCTACCCTTCTGAGCAGGGAATTTCTGGTTAAAGGCTTATTGTGCCTGTTTATTTGATATGTTTCTTTCTGAAATTTGTGTGCCTTGTTTTTATGTAGCCCAGAAGTTAGTAGTTTATTGGCCATTTGGGCTAATGTCTATCTCTTTCATTTCCCTGCTATAAAAACCGCATTTGCATGGTTTTGCACGCCAGGCAGTGCTGGTTAGCTAGGGTTAAACTATTCCCGGCTCCATGAAATCTGCTCTTCAATTTTTCCCTTGGAACTAGACACAGTTTCAACTTAAGCACTCAAACCATTCATTTCACAGCCCAGCACTTGCTCAAAACTCATAGCAAGCACTAATTAACCCTAGCACTAGACCCCCTATACTGTCCAGAAGGACAAGGCTCTCTATTTGTCCCTACCAGCTAATCAGTAAAACAGCTCACTTTACCTATTCAGGCGTGTCCAAAGGGCAGTTTCAGGTGTACTCTCCAGTCCAACTGGTGAATCTGGGCATTTTGAGGCAATGTTACAACTGCCTCATGTACACAGACAACCCTCTCCTCCTACAACCAAACACTAATATATGCGAGAGATGCAATTATACAGCCAAACTGGAGGCAAAGCTCTCTCAACACAAGACTAGAACTGACAGTCAAGAGGAGAAGGAAAATACTTGCAACACACCACCAGTCTCACACAGACCTACTAAATCAACACTGGCAAATAACACACATAAATACACGAAAACACACTCTGAGGCTCTAAATACAAATCTGCAAAAGCAATAGAGACCTCCAAAGCAGACACCCAAGCAACCTCCACACCCCTTCACAAACCATGAAACACATACTTCACATAATCAGTGTGCCATGCAATCACAGCCCTTAAGGCAAAATAACATACCCAACACACTAGTAATAGGTGACGCTATAATCAGGCACACTGATGTCCCACTAACTAGACTGAACAAGGAGAAGGTTCCAGTTTTAGCTGCCTATCGGGTGCCAGGATCTGCCACATAACACAAGCACTCAGGTCACTCCAGAACAAGTACAAATACGACTCTGTCATTGTCCATGTTGGCGTGAATGACCTAAGACGTACCTCCCTGGACTACATGAAAAAAGACATGGAAGAGCTCTCTGATCATGTAGCTCAGGCCAGTATGACCCTGACCCTGAGTAGCATCCTGCCCTCACCAAGAATGATGCCACAGTATAAAGAAAAACATGATCAATTTCAACAATTGGCTAAGTTTCTGGTGTCATTCAAAGGGGATCCAGTATCTGTCCACCTGGGATGACTTGCTTCGCAAGAGATGGCTTGCACCTGTCACCCTTAGGCTTTCAAATATTGGCCAAGGCTTTTGCCGCCCCATAGTGCCTTTTTTAGGCAATGCTCAAAAATCAAAACCACCACTGTAAATAGCACAAGTAACCAAAAACTGAGGGTAATGTTACTCAACGCCAGAAGTCTAAACCTCAAAATGCATGCACTCAAGGCACTCCTCAGTATGGAGAACATCAATATCTGTGCAGTAACAGAAACCTAGTTTAAGGCTCCAGAGAGCACCCCAGCACTACCAGGCTATAACTCATATCATACTTTTTGGCCACAGAACCCAGACCGAAACACAAAAGGTGGGAGTGCATCCCATATTCATCAAGGATACCCACACCTCCAGGTTAGTGGCACAGCACAATGCCTCAGAGATCATCCATGTGCAACTAACAATGGGCAAAACTGCAATTCAAATTGTAGCTTGCTACAGATCACCCACCATGACCCAGGATCCCCATTCCACATTTCTGGAGACACTGAAAAATATGAAGGTCCTACCAAATGCCCTAATATTGGGTGATTTCAATTACCTAAACATTAACTGGGAGAACTACTCACGTACTAACTCACTTGACCAACACTTCCTAGAATTTATAAACTCGAATGCCCTGGATTAAATGGTCAACACCCCCACCAGAGGTGACAACATATTGGACCTGGTCATCACCAACATGGGTGACCGATATTCTACACCAGAGGTCAAACCCTCACTGGTTAGATCAGACCATAGACTAATCACTCTTTATATTCACATTCTGACCCCACCCCCAATCAAGGACACCACCATGAAAAACTTTTCAAAAGCAAACTTCACGTTACTTAAGACCGAGGTGGAAAGCTTCACAGCCCCCATGCTAAAGGACAACGCTGTCCAAGCTACTGAATCCCTTACAAAGGCACTCTATGAGCACCTGCAAGAGTGCATGGATCATGCTATCCCAAGCAAAATGAAGACTCACTCCTCCAAGAAAAGGAAACTAGTCTGGTGGACCCCTGCCATAAACAAGCTATATAATAGAAGGAGGAAACTAGTGCAGAAAAGAGTAAAATCCCAAGAAGGAAAGACATCCCTGATCAGTATCAGCAAGAAACTACGATCCCTCATAAAATCATCCAAGGCTGGCTTCGAAAGAAAAATTGCCAAGGACTCCAAAGATAACCACAAAGTGTTCTTTAGCTATGTCAAGAACCTAAGTGGAAACTCTCAGATCTGCTCTGAGTTAGTGCAGAATGGCACAAAATACACTGAGCCGACTGATATTGCCAACATTCTGGGCAGACAGGTTCAGTGCAAACTTCATCCCCCTCTCACCCCCTAAAAGGCCCATAACCATACCAGAAGAATGTAGTGCCCTGGCAATCACTGACACACAGATTAAAACAGCCCTAAATGGGACCAGACAGTGTCCCAGGCTGTGTCTTACATGAGCTCCAAAATGAACTAACCCCTTACCTAAACACACTGTTCAAACTCAGCCTCTCTACAGGCTACATACCCATAGAGTGGTGCACAACAACAGTTATTCCGCTCCACAGAGGTGGAGCCACAACAGACCCCAGGAACTATCACCTATAAGCCTAACTAGCCTGTTCTGCAAGGCTATGGAGTGCATCATCATGGAATTCATTAACAGAGACATTGGGAACCTTCAAACATTGGACCCTACCCAGTTTGGCTTTGTTAAGGGAAGATCATGCCTCCTAAACCTGGTGGACTTCTTTGAGACAGTTACCAAGGCTTTAGATGAGGGAAAGGAGGTCCACAGAGCCTACCTAGACCTCGCAAAGGCTTTCAACACCATTCCCCATTGTGGTATTATAGACAACCTCACCAGCCTGAACATAAGCCCCTATGTCACGAGATGGTTTGACAATTGGCTCACGGATAGAACCCACACAGTGAGAGTTGCAGGCTCTAGGTCTGACTCTAAACCAGTTACAAGTAGTGTCCTTCAGGGCTCAGTCCTGGGATCCCTCCAGTTCGGTATATACTTCTCAGAGGTACAGGCAAGCACAGAAGGACTATGGCTGACCAAGTTCACAGACGACTGCAATCTGGGGGCCATAATTGACTCCCCAGCTGATACAGACATCCTCCAGAAGGGTTTCACTAAGATGGATACCTGGTGTCAAAATCATGGCCTCAGGCTAAATGCCAAAAAGTGCATAGTCATCCTCTTTGGAAAAAACAAAGTACCCACAAACTACCACATACATGTTAGTCCCCTAAATACAGAAAATGTAATAAGGGATCTAGGGACCCAAGTAGATAGTAATCTCTCCTTTGATAATCATATTGCCAAGGTGGTTAGAAAATCCTTCTATGTGACCCACCTAATCACAAAAGGGTTTGCATCTAGAACAAAAGAGGTTATTGTGCCCCTCTACTCATCACTCATCAGACCCCTCATAGAGTACAGTGCCCCATTTGGGATGTACCTTACAGGACACCTGAAACAGCTGGAAAGACCACAGAAGTACCTCACCAAGAGGATTACTGGCCTCAAACATATGCCCTATGCAGCCCGACTGAAGAAACTCCAGCTGTACTTGGTTGCATACCGCTTACTCAGAAGTGATCTCTGCCTGATATACAAGGCCATGACCAACCCAGAATTGATGGACATGCTCCACCTAAAAAAAAAAAAACAAATCCCCAAGAGCCACACGCTCTAGGGATCTAAACCTCACCACAACGATAAATAGGACGTGCTGGAGGGATAGATTCCCGTCCCAGGACTCCCCATGCTTTGGAACAGGATTCCAATCTATATTAGGCAGAGCCTCTCACTAACACTCTTCAAGAGAAACCTTGACGAGTGGATGGAAAACAGAAAATTTACCCCGGGGATCACTGCAGTAGCTCTGCTGGACAGAGGCAAAGGGAACTAATGGCTCTGCTGGACCGAGGCACAGGGAACTAATCTAAAGGTGCGGCAAAAGCCAACACATTCTGGTTAGGCTTATAGATGCCCTCGGGCAGATAGCCTAGTACTTACCTATGAACCTATGAACCTATGAACATGCAGATGTTGTCTTAGAGTGCTAGAAGGCAATATGCAGTCAGTAAAAGCAAACATTTGTTGTTTTGTGACGCTACAACAGTCTCATGTTCATGCAGTGCATAATTCATATGCTTATAAAGGCGAATATTCACATGCTCACAGAGCAGATGATTCACATGTCTCTGAAGCAGACAAGTAACATTTTTGAGCAGAACAGGTATTTCAGTGCAGGTCGGGAATGCTATAGTGAGAAACACAGCACACACATCCACAGTAAAAGTTAATGCAAACAGAAAGGAGTTACCTGAAGACAAGACTCCTATTTTTGAAAGTTATGCTGGTTTGTTCACAGGTCTTGGGTACATTTTAGGTCAATATAGCAATATGTCAGATCCAGAGATTTAACCAGTTGTGCCTTTACCAAAGAGAATCTTGATCTTATTACAGCAAAGAAATTAGACGGAATTAAAGTATACAGATCAGTTGGGTGTGTTAGCAAAACACAACCTGCTCTATGGGTTAATAGTATGGTGACTGTAGTTAGACTAGGCAAGAGCATAATCTGCATACATCTGCAACATCTGAACAGAGTAGTTCCAAGGGGACATTATCCAGTTAAGACTGTTGAAGAAGTCGATGTCCAAAGCTGAATATTTGTCAGTGCTTGATGTGAACCAGAGCTTCTGACAAATCAGACATGATCCAGCTTATTCAAGGTTGTATACATTTAAAGCATCATTGGGAAGCTATAGAATTCCAAGAAAAGAGCCGTAGCAGGCTCATATACTGCCCTGTACCAGTCCTCCAAATAGCCCCCCCCCCAGCTCTTCATGTGAAGAGCAAAAAAAAAATAAAAAATTGGCGTGTTCTGTGGAAAGCCCATTGATACTTTTGTGCCAAATGACTACCGACATACAGCACCCATATCCACAACCCACTCAGCTCTTCAAGGGAAGAACAAAAATATACTTTGGCTTTTACTGTAGGAAGCCAATTGGTAATTTTGCATTATTACTATGTGACAAAGTCAGTTGTGTTGTTAGTGGTTCTCAGCCGGTATGGTATGAGTATCAGTGCATTACTGTAAGAGGGGCAGCCAGTTGTGTGTGGTCCCAGAGCATTGCCTGAGTCATTAAGAAGATATGCTCAGAATGAAAAAAAGGTTCTACCCATAGTTAGTGACTGTCAGAAGTTCTGCAATTGTGACTATGGGATACAAGATCATACTGAGAGAAATCAAAACTCATCACTTACAAAGAAATAATGTGCTGAAGTGAGTCCAAAGATAATAACACATAGTTGAGAGATTTTATCCTTAAAATGTTCAGAACTTCATCAGATCTGACACAAATGCATAATCCAACATTAAATACTACTACAGTTGGTTAAGTATTTTACTAGTTGGCATTCACTACACCAGAAAAGAGCCGTTGTAAAAGTCTAACTGTTCAGATTGGCCAGAATGGTCTCTGATTTTGAGGACTTTACTAATAAATGTAATACACTTTTAGACATGTTTATACATAGGGGATATCCATTAAATCTGTTGGCTGAAATAAAAATGAAATTTGAAACAAAAGAGCTAAAGACATTTATAGACCACTTTTGGGTAGTGGAACTAACCATAATACTCAAGTTAGTGATGATCACTATCAGCCTTTCGGGAATGTTAATGTTTCAAACAGTTTTAAGAAAATTGCTAAGAAATAATTTGTTATTACATATAGTTTGGATAGTAAGGCTTTGATATCCAGTCTATGTAGAAACTGGAATCTGTTTAGAATGGACAAAGTTCTGGAACATAAAGTCAGGGAAAGGCCACTTATAATATATAAATAGGCTAATTCATTTAAAGACTTATTGGAGGCAAAAAATGAACTAATCAAATTCTACAATGTGAGTATAGCTTTATTAGTTCAAAAAGGTGAGTATGTTTAAAAGTGGGAGATGTACGCAATGCCCCAGTGTGAGGAGAACAGATTATGTTATAATACATAACCAAAAGTTTTTTATTAGAAGTCATTACAATTGTGATTCGATACAAGTAGTATATGTAGCAAACTGTGTCCATTGTCCAGCATTTTATGTCAGGAAAACACTGAAGAAATTGAGCAATAGGATTTTCGAGCACTTATTGGAGATTAGAAAAGGGAAGCTAACTAATGCACTCAGCAGACATATGGCTAATGTTGGTCATAAACCTGAGCTTGTTATTATAGAACAGATAGTACAAGATAGTAGGGTTTTTTTTTTTTTTTTTTGTAAAGGAACATCTTGAACTTTGTGAATTAAAATGGCAATTAAGATGGAATGCCTTTAACCCCTGGGCTGAAATGAGTGTTCTATAAGTTCTGTCCTAAAACTGAAATACTTTAACAGACAAAATTGGTACTAGGGATGGTTATTTATAGTTGCAGTTATTTTTATCCATATGTTTTTTTCACGTCAGCAACAACATTTAATAATGCTTTCAACTGTTTTATCTTGTTTTTATTGGTTTGGCATTTTAGCTTTTTTTATGTTGGTTCACTGTTTTTATGGAGATAATCAAAAGTTATACTATAGTGAATTTTTTTTGTTCTCATCCCCATATTTTCACCTGTTTAATTGCTATGTAGGATGTTGATTAATATTATACCTGTGTTTTATTTAACCAACGTTCATAAAAGTTTACACATATGTACTATATAGTATATATTTTTCTTATTTATGAATTTGCCTATTTATTTATTTGTTCAACTGTTATGTAGGAATTTCGTCTAATACTTGTGTTTCCACTAAATCCATGTTTTATTTAATTAATATCATATTGCAATTAGGTCAGGGATTGGTGATTGTTCAACCATTAGACATGTGGTAATTTTCTATAGTATTTAACTGGATTAGGGGTTAATCTTTTTAGTTCTGATGAATTTCCTTAGTCAATGTGGAGTGAAAGAGCTTGATTTCAATAAAGTCTAACATTTGGAGTGGCCAGCATCTGCTACTCTCATCTTTGTGGTTACTTTGTTGGTCATTTGGTCATTAGGTGTATTGGAAGTTCACAGTTGGTCAAGTAGGCAAGGTCATATGACAAAGTCACACTGAAAGGTATTTGTGTCTGTATATATCTAAGAAAAGCTGTTATAAAAACCAAATAGTTAGATAAATCAGAATAATATACACACACATATATAGGGTTTCCTTGCATTTTACCGAATGTACTTTGGTTCGACAAATGCAGGGCTATGAGTTAATGTCAACAGTATGGATAGCCGAACAGTGGACATGTCGATGGTATGGAATGCCAATACAGATAACTGGGGTTGGGGGGGTGAGAGTGTGTGTGTGTGTGTGTGTGTGTGTGTGTGTGTGTGTGTTATTGTAAACATATCAAATTTTCCAACAAGGATCAACCAATAAGCCATTGGTATTGTCCACAGACTAGAATGAATGACTGAACCAAAAGCCTTGGTAATATCAGAAGTTAAGAGTATCCTGGTGGCATCTGTATGAAAACGCAGATCAATCATTTCCATTACCATAATAAGATAATCCTGAACAGGGCAGTCAGTATCCTATAAACAGTATGACCCACCAACAAAAGCAGTTTGAAAATATATGAGAATGTATTAATTTTGGCATACGTTTGTAATTCAGCTGACACAAAACTGTGGGTGTGCAGGTTATTAAATCCGACTCATCCCCTTTCATCCAGATATGTTTGATAACAGTACTCAAAACATCCTTTACCACTTAACCCAAACACAGTTCTATCTCTTCCTCTGATGTAGCCTTACAAATCATAGCCTATGCAAGGTAAACCGCAGGAAGTGGATACATTGGCTTTCTGAAGAGCCTTGTCCAGCTCAGTCAATGTAAAATCTCAGAGGGTAAAGATGACACCAAAGCTAAAACAGCAGCGTCATCACCTAGCAGCCTAGAAAACACATAGAAACCATGAAAGATTGAACTACTTGCATCATACTTTCCTGAACAGTAACAACAGAACCCTGTGCATTAAGTAAAGCATGACCAACCACTCCCACTTACGAATGTTGCCTAAAAAAATGATGATACACTGGTTCCATTGATGATTCTTAGCCTTCAGCAAATTAGCTTGGCATAGCTGATTTAGTAGCATTTGCTGCAAGATAGAATCTAAAAGAGAAACTGCATTAAGTGTTAGCAGTAGCACAGCATAGTCTAATTTCTTAATTTCATTCAACAAGAGATGGGATTGCAGAAACAATGACTTAATGCTCATCTCACAATTATCTAGTGCAACTTTTATAGCAAAGATATATATCCGCGTGATCACCTCTAGAAAGTTAAAAGTTCTGTAATAAACCATGCCTCACAAGCCATACTGCCATTCAAATGAAGGATATCTTTTTCCTGGAACAAGAAAGTCATCCCTAAACCCAATAGTACCAAGAATACCAACATAATCCAAAAAATCAACATACAGAGTAAAAGAAGAAAATGCAAAATCAGAAAAGTATACAAAAATGTGAATGGATGAGACACACCTAACCAAAATTATGCCAATTCATGAATTTTCTAAAATGCCTTGTAATCACAAGATACACCCTATGTAGGATATTTGAGATTCAGTTGAAGTCCCCCACCTAAGTAATCCTCATATTGACTAGCAAAATTGGATAAAACCTTTTCAAAATATTTTTTTATCAGTATGATTAGTTGGATATATAGAAATACAAGTGTCAACATTTGTTGCAAACAAGAAACAACTAACAGAATACATCTTCAAAACAACAGTTATGTCTCTATAGAATTTTGTGCCTAGAAGGAAAAGTGATAAACATATAACAGCATTCCTCCCCTTTAGTAAAATATGGAACTACCTATAATGGCGGGACAAGTCATTAAACTGAATATGTTGCTGAAGATACACATCAAGAGGCATAACACATTACATGTAAAAGAGAAGGCCTCTTGTGCTGCCAAGCACCTCCTTATACAGGACTGTATGCTATTAACATTTAAAGAACAAATATTTTCCTCATTTTTAACAGGTATTAACTTCCCCCTCAGTTTCGTGCGTGGGTTTAACTTACTTTGAGAAGTCACAGTGAGAACATTACTCCCCTCAGACCTTCCTGTATCAACTAACAAGAAAGCAAATTTATTATGATCAGCTGTAATCTGACACAATGCATAGGAAGACAAATTATCCTGTATGCTTTCCATTAAAATAGGGGAAGAAGCAGGAGCAAACTGACTGAGTGAGGAAGGACTGGGATAGCATCCCTGTACCACCACTTCAATATCTTTATATAATTTTTCTTAAAAATTATCTTGATCTTGTCTCACACTATGTTTTATTTGCCTGTTCAATTTATTTCCATTTTCAAAATTATAGCTCAACCTCATTTCCATTTCTTGAATTTTTGTCTCTCATCCTAATTAAGAATCAAGTTCTTATGAAACTGTATCCTCCTGACCTTGTATACCTCGATCCTGATGTTAAACATTTGTTTTTGCATTCAGTTTCCATTTTGAAACCTGGACAGTTTTTCCACTGAAATCATCCCTCTAATTAGTTTTACATGCTTACTGTTTTGCTTCCATATAGTCTGCTATTACTCTTCTGTGTATTGGTTTAGATTACCATTTGGCAGAATTATCTAGCAGTAATTTAACCTTTATAACCCCATGGTCATCGCACCTCAATGGTACTAAACTTGACCCAAAATAAAAATCATTTACTTAGGAACACATATAAAGTCCAGTATGTTCAATTCTAATAAAACATTTTTTTATTAAACTCAAAGCTGTCCTATCTGTAACACATGTAATCAATGTTTTGAAAGCATTTATGAATTAGATATCAGGAATCTAGAACAAATGAATAGTTTCAAGAAAAATGGATTCCAATCTAATCTTACTTCACATGAAATTTGCAAACTAAGAGAAATTAAAGCTAACAACAGTATGAGGATTATGCAACAGGACAAAGGTGATGGGTTAGAGTTCATAAACTCACAGGATTATCAGAAGAAGATGATCGTGTTATTATCTAATGAAACTTATGAAAAGTATCTCAAAATGAATGTAATTTTGCTTATGGAAGAATTAGGAGTATTCTAAATGATTTATTCATTGATCAATCAATAACAATTGATAATTTAAATTACTTGAATATCTCATATCCTAGAATTCCAACTATGTTTGGTCTCCCAAAAATCCACAAATATAAGTTTCAACCATCCATGCACCCCATTGTTGATGGGAGAGGCTCCATCACCCACTCACTGACAAAAATGTTTTGCACATCAAACTCTATGGTCTTGTGATGAGTGACAGTTAGGTTTGTTGTGATTGTTGGGACTTTCTGGAGAAGCTTAATATTTTACCTTTCAAAGAAATATATATTTTCACCAGAGTGTATTCTGTTATTCCCCATGAGCTGGGTTTGGAACGGTTCTACGATTTGTTTAATTGAAGTTGTTCACAGGACCACATCTAAAACTAGTTTTGAAGAACAACTTTATAAAATTTAAGGATGACCTTTTCGTACAAAAAACTGATGTCGCTATGGGGGCTGTATGTGGTAGGTTATTTGCTAACATCATTATGGGAGAAGAAATATCTACTGAATTCAGAGTTCTACCAGTTTTGTGCTTTGTACACATGCTATCTGAATGATATTTTCATCTTTTGGGATGGAAATAACAATGATGCTCCTTGTTTTCTTTAGTATATTAATTAAACTACGGATTTTCTTACGTTCACCTTTGTAAGTAACCAAAGACATATTTCATATCTCGACATCTTGTTGGAAAATGATTGTTCTAATTTGAGGTTTACATCTAAAATATTCAGGAAGGAGACATACTCCAGCAGTTTCTTACATTTTGACAGCATACATCCCATGGCACAAAAGAGGGCAGTAGTTAAAGATCATTTTGTCCATATGGCCAGAATGACTACTGTGGAAGAGATATTTTTGGGTGAATGTTTATTATTAAAAAGTATGTTTATAAAATGAGGTTATCCTACAAAGTTTATTGATAACCTCATGTTAGAGGTCATCAACAAATGTGAGAATGAATACTTTATACCTATTCTTGGGGACAACAACCATCCAATAATCAATGTAAGAATGGTTTATCAACTAATATGCATGAACCATGCTCTTGGCACTCGTGGATAAGATCTTGCTAATGCCTTTATTACTACTTTTTCCTGTGACAGCTTCTCTATCAAAAATATTATTGAAAGGAACTGGTGTCTTCTGATGAATGAACGTGACTTAAGAGAAAATCTTGGACCCAAACCTTTGGTGGTATTTAAGAGGGGTAGGAACTTTAAATCCCTTCTTGAAAATAAGATATTCAGTAAACAGGATGATCTGGCACGAATAAGTGTGGTTCTTGTAACCTTTGTGCATTTATTTTGGTCTGTAAACAACTCCGATTGAATCAAAACAAAAAATAGCCGAAAACTAGTCTGGAACAAATAGATACACTTCAAGGATGAAATAAAGACTCTTTAATTGAACATTTTAGCGCTTTCATCTCCATATGAGACTTCATCAGAAATAAAACTGAACCATCAATTTGATTGCATTTAAATACTAAAAGTATTATGACATCACCATCACTTGATTTAAAAATAGTTTTCGGCTATTTTTTGTTTGGTACAAAGTTTTTTTAGTTTATATCATATTTTTCGGCTATTTTTTGTTTTGGTACAAAGTTTTTTTAGTTTCTATCATAACTCCGATTAAATAACATGCTAGTGAAAATTAATGGCCATTTTAATTGTCAAACAAAGAGGATTATATACTCAGCCTACTGAGTTGTAGGTTTTATAGTGGCAAAACCAAGTGCCAGATGAAGGACAGACTATATGAATACATTTATGATATCAGATGTAAGAATGAGAATAATGCTTTGCGTAAACATATTCAATCTTTCCCTGGTCTTGAATTTAAGTTTTGTATTTTGGAGCAGGTTGTTCATGATAGGAGGGGTGGCCCATAAAATTTATTGTTGGAGAAAAGCAATTTATTTTGGCACTTACGTACAGAGGTGAATCACTTTCCAAGCATGAATGATTTTATTTCCATTGCTTGTCGTTTAAAAATTAAATCACTGCAAAGATAGTGTGTTTATTTTGGTTTATAATGAATATTTTTATA